>NC_057806.1:333648520-333676444 GCF_018294505.1 Triticum aestivum | reverse complement strand
CGGGCGCATTGCTGCGGCGGCGGCTGACGGCGGCTTGGGCCGCGGGGGCCGGCCACGGGACGAGCGGGCCCGCGCGGTTGGCGGCGGCGGGAGGCCCACATGGCGGCTCCTGGGTGGTTGGGCGCGGTAGCGCGGGCGTGTCCGACGGGTACGGACACGTCCGACGGCGGAGGGGCAATTTCTAGGGTTTCGGAGGTAGGAGGAGATCCAAAAATCAGGGGGGTGTTTAAATAGGCATAGAGGGAGCTAGGAGAGTCCAAATGAGGTGCGGTTTTCGGCCACGCGATCGTGATCGAACGCTCTAGATGATGGAGCAGGGTTAGGTGGGTTTTGGGCTAAATTGGAGGGGTGTTGGGCTGCAACACACACGAGGCCTTTTCGGTCCCTCGGTTAACCGTTGGAGTATCAAACGAAGTCCAAATGGTACGAAACTTGACAGGCGGTCTACCAGTAGTAACCCAAGGCCGCTTGACAAGTCTCGGTCCAACCCAGAAATGTTTAATCCCCACACACGAAAGAAAGCTAGAAATGACCACCGGAGGAGAACGAAGCGCCGGAATGCAAAACGGACAACGGGGAAAATGCTCGAATGCATGAGACGAACACGTATGCAAATGCAATGCACATGATGACATGATATGAGATGCATGACGACGACAACAACACACGGAGACAAAACCTGAACCCGAGGAAATAAATATAACTTAACGCCGGAAACGGCAAGAGTTGGAGTACAAATAGGGAAAGTTACATCCGGGGTGTTACACTTTGCCCCTCGACGGCCTTGCCTCTCTGACCGACTCTCATGGACGCCGCCTCTTCCCCGACTAGATCGACAGGCACCCTCTGCGGTGCCAGGGGGCTCCGAGCCTTCACCCCTGCCATGCAGCGGGTGCAGTGGCCGCACAAGTTCAAGCCGAAGATGCCGACCTGTTACGATGGTGCGGCGGATTCAGCGGCCTTTATGCTGGCGTACGAGGAGACTGTCCTGGAGGCCGGGGGCGACGACAAGATCATGGCCAATTGGTTCCCGATGGCCCTCGCCGGCGTGCCGCGTGGCTGGCTCCTCCATCTACCAGAATCTTCCGTGGCCTCTTGGGAGGGGTGGCGCGACCTCTTCATCACGCGCTTCGAGGGACCAGTGCCCCCGGTCGTCGTGGCTCTCCTCATTGGCTCGCAAGCGCCACCCACGGACCGTCACATCAAGCCGTTCTTTCGCCAGATCAGCGCTGCCTCCACGCGGCAGGGTCTCCCTCGGGGTGGGCGGCGCCCAAGGCTGACCTGATCTTTGACTTAGGAGATCACCCAGTCAACACCATCGGCTCGGGTGTGCTTGCAATGCTTTGCACGCCGACCATATGCAGTGTAGCTGTCACCAAGACCCTCGTTGATGGCGGCGCCGACCTCAACGTGCTCTCTATGGAGGCCTTTAGTCTTCCTCACGTACCACTCGAGCGGCTCTGCCCCAGCCGGTCCTTCTTCGGAGTCGGCGGCGGCTCCTCCAACCCCCTGGGGCAAATCCATCTCCTCGTGACTTTCGGCACGCGCGACAACTACCGCACCGAGCTAATCGACTTCGACATTGCAAGCATTGGTTTGCCGTATAAAGCCATCTTCGGGTACCCGACGCTGACCTAGTTCATGGCGGCGACCCATCCTACCTACAACCTCAAGAAGATGCCAGGAAGCAATGGTGTCCTTACCGTGGCCGGGGACCCCAAGGAAGCCATGGCGGCCCTCAAGCTAGCCTTCAGGGCCACGGCGACAGCTTGCCTGGCCAGCAAGGCCACGCCCAGGGCCAACACTACAAAAAAAGACACATCCGTGACATTTTGGGTCGAACAAAAAAAATTATGTCATACTTATGACACTTCTATGACAATAATTGTGACAAAACACGGTATCATCATAGATGTGGTGGGGTCCTACTTCTATGACAAAAAATCATGACAGAAAATGGGCTTTTTGTCTTGGGCGGGCCGGAGACGCGGCTGCATGACATTCTTTGGGCCGTCCATGACGGGAAAAACCTGGTAGAAGCAAGGGCGAGGAAAATATCAGGGTGTTCCTGGTTACGGTGGGTGGTCGGGGCCAAGCGATGCGTGTTTCTCTCATACACGCACGCGTGTGGCTGCGAGGCGTTGGGCTCTAACTGAACCCGAGCGATTGCACTGCGGGCTACGCATTACTGAACCCGAGCGATTGATCGATGGCTGTTAACTAAACCCGATCGAGCGATTCCTTCGCTACTGCTGCTAACTGAAGCCGATCGATGCTGCCTCTGGATGAACAGTGAGCGTTGCTGGGGGGTTTGGATGAACAGTTCTCGGTGGGGTGGATGAACAGGACCCCGATCGATCGAGCCAGTTGGGGTTGGATGAACAGGACCCTGTGGAGGGCTAGATGAACAGGACCATCCCGTGGAGGGCAGGATGAACAGTAGATGGTGGAGGGCTGGATGAACAGTATCCTGTAGAGGGGTGGTTGAACAGGAGCCCGTGGAGAGGGCTGGTTGAACAGTAGCCGCTGGAGTAGCGCGCGGTGGAGGCTGGATGAACATGAGCCCATGGATGAACGGTCGCAGGTGGAGGCCGGAGGAGGTCGATGGTGGATGAATAGTAGCCCGTGGACGCTGTAGGGGGTCGATGGTGGAGATGAACTGTATCTCGTGGAGTCCCGTTTTGTGGTACGCCACAGCCCTCCCGATGAACAGGACCCCCATTTCGACCGTAGCGCTCCAACACAAGTCTGTTTCCTCCGTTTTGCGGTACACCACACCCCTCCCGATCAAGAGGATCCCCATTTTGACCGTAGGAGGTCTGTTTCCTCCGTTTTGTGGTACGCCAGACCCCTCCTAATGAACAGGATCCCATTTCGAACGTGGCTGGTCAAACACAAGGCCGTTTCCTCCGTTCTGCGGTACGCTAGGCCTTGTTTCTATCGGCTGTTCCGTCCAAGCCCTCCCGATGAACACGATGACGCATTCCGTTCTGACCAAGCTGGTTGGCTCCCCATGAACACAACGGCGACGTAGTTTCTCCGTTCCGACCCAGCCATGTACACGAGCCCTGGCCGTACGTATGCGCGAGTAGGCGTTCGAGACCCTGCCCGTATGTACGTACGTGGCCGTATTTTCTTTCTTGCACACTAGCCACTCTATGTACGTGTACATGCTATGTGCGCGCCTCTACTACAACACGTGCGCGCCTCTACATCGACCAGTATGTTCGTACACATTCACGACCAGAATGACAACGCTACATACGCTTCGACCAGGTGGGTCCCGACTGTCAGGCACTTCCTTTTGTGCGAAGATGTAGCTGGTGGGTCCCAACAGTCAGGGGGCAAATTGTTTTTGTTTTGCCCAGACGCACTTCCTTGCGTGCGAAGATGTAGCTGGTGGGTCCCAGCAGTCAGGGGGAAATGTTTTTTTCTCGAAATACGGTGGCCCGTCCGGTGGGTCCCCGCTGTCAGGTGGAGGAATAATTATTTTGCGCGTAATAAGGAGGCACTTCCTTGCTGCAGCCGTGGTCCTAGCTGTCAGCCTCTCCATGTACAGTCCACATCCGTTGGAAGCCGTTCCTTGACCACGTTGACCACACCATGCCGGAGCACCAGGGCGGTGGACGACGGCGAGGCCTAGGAAGGGGACGACACGGAGCCGGGGAAGACGCGGCAGTGGAAGCCCGCGCGGAGAGGAGTACGAGGGTTCACTGGTTCGGCTGCAGTGTGAGGCTGCTGTCACCGCAGGGCCTGGCCAGCGGTGGGAATAGTAGGGGGCAGTGAGGCCTCCGCGGCAGCACAACCGGCCACGGGAGGCAGGAGCATGCGGCACGACCGACGCTGCTTTGGGTGGCTGGAGCAAGAAGACCAGAGGTTGAAGAAGCACTACGGCCGTTGGATGGACATCATACGGTCACTGGAGCTAGAATCGTTTATATTGACTAAGTTGACAAAGCACTCCGTCCCTGTCAACTTAGTAGGCCCACAAGTCAGCCTCCCACCAAGGTGGGACCCGACTAGCAGGGGGAGTATTCATTTTTTTGTGCATAATAAGGAGGCACTTCCGGTGGGTCCGAGCTGACAGCGAGGGGAACATTTTTTTCGCGCAATACGGTGGCCTGTCCGATGGGTCCCAGTAGTCAGGAGGGAAACATTTTTTTTGTGAAATACAGTGGCCCGTCCGATGGGTCCCTGCTGTCAGGTGGAGGAATCATTATTTTCCACGTAATAAGGAGGCACTTCCTTGCTACCGTCGTGGACCCAGCTATCAGCCTCTCCATGTACAATCCACGCCCCATGGAAGTCGTTCCTTGACCACGTTGACCACGCCGCGCCGAGAGCACCAGGGCGGTGGACGATGGCGAGGCCCAGGAAGGGGACGACGCGGAGCCGAGGAAGACACCATAGTGGAAGCCCGCGCGGAGAGGAGTACGAGGGTTCACTGGTTCGGCTGCGGTGCGAGGCTGCCGTTGCCGCATGGCCTGTCCAGCGGTGGGAATAGTAGGGGGCGATGAGGCCTCCACGGCAGCACCGCCGGCCACGGGAGGCAGGAGCATGCGGCATGACCGGCGCTGCTTTGGGTAGCTGTAGCAAGAAGACCAGAGGTTGAGGAAGCACTACGACCGTTGGATGGACAACATACGGTCACTGGAGCTAGAATCATTCATATTTACTAAGTTGACAAAGCACTCTGTCCACGTCAACTTAGTAGGCCCACAAGTCAGCCTCCCACATAGGTGGGACCCGACCAGCAGGGGGAGTATTCATTTTTTGTGCGTAATAAGGAGGCATTTCCGGTGGGTCCAAGCTGACAGCTGGGGGCCGTTTTTTCACGCAATACGCTAGCCCGTCTGGTGGGTCCAAGCAGTCTAGAGGGAAACATTTTTTTGTGAAATACGGTGGCCCGTCCGGTGGGTCCCTGCTGTCAGGTGGAGGAATCATTATTTTGCACGTAATAAGGAGGCACTTCCTTGCTGCCGTCGTGGACCCAACTGTCAACCTCTCCACGTACAATCCATGTCCGATGGAAGCCATTCCTTGACCATGTTGACCACGCTGCGTCGAGGGCACCAGGGCAGTGGATGATGGCGAGGCCCAGGAAGGGGACGACGCGAAGCCGGGGAAGACGTGGCAGTGGAAGCTCGCGCGGAGAGGAGTACGAGGGTTCACTGGTTCGACTGTGGTGTGAGGCTACCGTCGCCGTGGGTGAGTAGAGGGATAGCCTGGCCAGCGGTGGGAGTAGTAGGGGGTGGTGAGGCCTCCGTGGCATCACAGCCGGCCACGGGAGGCAGGAGCATGCAGCACGACTGGCGCTGCTTTGGGCGACTGGAGCAAGAAGACCAGAGGTTGAAGAAGCACTACGGTCGTTGGATGGACATCGTACGGTCACTTCAGCTAGAATCGTTTATATTGACTAAGTTGACAAAGCCCTTGGTACGCGTCAACTTAGTAGGCCCACAGGTCAGCCTCCAAAACGGTGCGCCCAGATGTCAGGGGGAGGAATCATTTTTTGGGCGGTTGAAGCAAGAATATCTGAGATTGAAGAAGAAGCACGACATCCGTTGGATGGACATCCAACAGCCACAGCTGCCAGAACCATGTGTTGGTGACAAAGCCTTGTATACGCGTCAACTTAGTTTTTTTAGGGGACGCGTCAACTTAGAAGGCCCGCAAGTGTGTGGCAGAGAACATATAGCCCATTTGCGATTTGTAAGAATGTACATCCCATTTTTTAATTCTAATGAAATTTACTACAGCCCATTTACAGTTTGTTAAAAGTACAACCCACTTTCTAGCTAGGACAATGATTAATAATTTCAACCAACCGCTCAAAACAGAATTGAAAAAAATTCCCACATTTTTATGGGATCCGAAATATTTTTATCCGAAGTTTCTAGTCAGATTAAATATAATTTCAAAATAAAGTTGTATTACCTTAGAATCCAACGGAATATTGCGCGCGCCACAAGTAGTGAAATTAAAAATTTCAAATTCCAAAAATAATATATTTTTTAAACTAATTACGCGTTTGGTGCATTTTTTATAGTTACTGCCCAGTTATTATAATTACATCCCATTTATTATTTCTTAAAGTCCATTTTCTTGTTAAGCCTAATGCATACCTCCTAGGAAAGTTTGCAGCCCAGCAGGGCAGAGAATAACAAGTTGACCCGGATATTGAGTACCACTGTCGGCCCAGTTGCATTGTTGATGTTGAAAAAATGCCTGTGTAGTATAGTACAACTTAACATGGCTACTCAGCCCACATTCAGCGATGCTGGAAAGGCCCAAACAAGGCTCCTGTACAACTTTTGGAAGTCACTGAGCTCAATTAATAACTTAAGAAAAAAGTTAGATTATAGTGGAACCTAATTAAAAGCTATCATGAGCAAAGAAATAATTCAACGGGTCCCACTTGTGCGTGTGTGCGTGCGTGTGTGTGAGAGAGAGAGAGAGAGATACCCATCGGTCGATGCTCTTAAATACATCTTTCAGCCATATGCATTGCTGATGCTCAGTAAAAACTTATATAGTTGACACAATCATATAGAACATCATAGCACACTGAACTTGCATACACAAATTTCATGCAGGCGGCACAATCAGGATGGAAGTAGTGGATCGCTACAGGTAGGGCTATGTTGAAACCAACGAACTCGAACATAACAGTTTATCCCTTGAATGATGTGCAAAGAAAACAGACAGACAACACAATAAGTTCTGCTAGCACATTAAGTTGATGTACATCCCTTTCTAAAAAAAGTTCAGGTACAAAATTAGAACATGTCACAATCAAATGTACTGGCACATTAGTGCTTCACACCCATATCTCGGATTTAACTAGTATCTGACAAGATTTAGTTGTTACCTCAAATTAGAGCACATCTAGGCAGCCAGCCCTACCTCTTCTCCCAAAGAAGCAGTGGTCTCCGCCGCGCGATGGAGTAGGCCCTGCGCCATCCATCGTTCCAAGCAACATGGGGAAAGTTTGACGTTGACTCCTGTAATGGATGTCGTCGACGGACCCTAGCACCAGCGGCGGCGGCAGGACTTTGATTGATGGATTGACCACTTCTTCGACATGCACGAACACTCGATACAGGTACATCCCTAACGTGGTCCGCGGCGGCCTTGGTGGCGATGAATAGTACAACCCCGGTTCCTACACCGGTATCTCAACACCAATCACCTTCAGTATGGTGGACGACTTATTCATCCACGCCATGACCATTAGAGCCCAGCTGTCTGGAGGAACAACATACTTACGAGCTCACCTCCAAGGTCGTTGATAAACTCATTCATGGACTCACTATTCCAAGCACGACGAGGCATGCCGTGGAAGGTAAGCTTTGTTAAAAACTCAAGCTCAGAGGGCACCAAGCCCCATCCTGGGTGCCACCGATCAAAGCTCACCAGCGCGCCATCACAGAACAAACACCGGGAAGATTCGAACACACGACTACAGTCGAAAGTTGTCCGGAACCTGACGAAGAAATCAGCCGGTGGCGGACAGACTTCGATGAGCAAGTCACTTATTTGGATGTCGTGCGCAATGCCAAGAGCTTTGACAAGGTCGTCCGGCGAGACGGGAGGCCAGTCGCCGTTGATGGTTACCATCAGCACTTTGCCAGCAAACTGGTCGTCAAGCGCCGCCGTGCCACTGTTGAGTGACAGCACGCAGCGACCGAAGGCAGGATGGACCTCGGGATCTCCGGCTCGGAGATCCACGTTGACCGGCGACATGATAGTGATCTTGAGTACTGGGAGTACAGGAGGAGGATTTGGGGGAACTGGAGTAGGAATCGAGATTCCAGAGGTGGGGAAGGGGTGGGAGATTGGGGATGAAAAGGTAGCTTGAATTTTGAACACGCGCCAATATGCTCTCGGTGCGCAAGGGCACGAAAACACCAATGGTGCCCACATGTCGGCCTAAGAGTCCTTATTCTTTCTTGTTTGGAGAGCCCGGCCTTTTTTTGAGGATCTTTTAAGAGCCCGACCCGAGAGTCATAATTGACCTGTTTGGCATTGTGTTACTACTCGACCCATATTCAACAACACCTCACTAGCCCAAACAAGTGTACATCATCGAAAAGACACTGAGCTCAAATTATATAACTTGAAAAAAAGGAGATACACTCTGAACACTAGAGAATGGTGATGCCCTCATTCAGCCCACCAGTAGTTCGAGACAATAAACAGTTCTAGACAATGATATATACAACATTCAAACATTGACTAGAGACTACTACTGACATAAACAGCAAAACATGATAGTTCATAAGAAGTCTTGCTACACCACCAAAATGCACCCATCTGCAGCGCTCAGACTCTCGTGATCCAGACGAGAATGACATTCTAAATAGAGGCAACTATTACATAGTAAGAGTGACATAGATGAGGATGAGCAAATGACAAGGAATATGCATAACAAAAGAAAGAACTACCCATCCAGAACAAGCAGCAAAGACAACAAATTCATTCGAAGAGATGATCCAATACCATCATAATTTGCAGCCCCGCTTCAGCGACCAATGATCCGGAGACACCAGTACCCACCCTTTCGATGCAACATCCCAATTACCTATCAACTTGAAGGCTTGAACCACATCACTGCCTGTCATAATTGAGACATGCAAGGATCGAAGTTAATCCAGATTCCTTTGTCATTCTCACCTTCTTTTGGCTGCAGGCTGTATCATTGACAATCAGGGGAGTTTTCTCCCGAACTCCTAGGGCTCGCCGTATAGACACAATTTTCCATAGCAAACAGAGCCTCTCTACAATCAAGGTCCTTGCCAACAGTGATCTTATCGTTAATCGGATACATGAGACCGAGAAACAGAGAGTGTGAACCAAGGTTGTTTACCCGCCTCCAAATAAAAAATCCTGAAGGCCCCAACAAGCTGGTATCCTGCTCATAGACGTAGCAACCACTGTTCGGATACTCACGTATTTCACGGTGCTTGTATAAAGTGGGGTTTTTGCAATATAACTTTTCTGGCTCATGTGTCCGAATGATCATCAGTCTTTTGTCATCATCTGATCGAGCGAGGAACCAGTTGTGCTTCCCTATTTTTGGCAAAGGTGGTGTGATTACAAAGGGCAGTAACTGTAGGGACACTGCATTTTATCAAAAAGGACAGGCATTGTTAATGTAAGATTAGCATTGTTCATAGTATGAGTAGGATAATGCAAGAAACAACATTGATATGTCACTATTGGAACTGGGAGGAAAATACAGGGAAAAGTATACTGGGTTCGGAAATATAGAAGTGCCATGCATGGTTATACTCATGTTATCTCGCAATCGATTCTTCACAGGAAACTACCATGTCATGCATGTTATGGAATCATGTTCTGTCCTCACAAACAAATTCTTCAAGGTAACTAACAGACCATGCATTGTTATATACTCGTGTTCTGCGGGCAATTTTTTTTTAGGATATTATTCTAGCCATTTATTGCTAAAGGGCGAATATAGGTATGTACGCATGGTAAGCATTACAAGATTTCACTACTTCCAAATATAGTGTTCTCCATAAGCACATTTACTTCCCTAATGTATGGTTAGATGAAACCAACAGTGTGGTGCATGTTTCTACATCATGAAAATAAGGAAACCAACATGGCCATTGATACACACTCATATTTAGTAGTAGTATATAGATTACTGTAAAATAAGGAGAATATCCATATATTCCTAACCGTTTGATTATTCAGGGGTAGAAATTGGCTGTAATGACATGATCACAATCGCATGAATTAAATCATTCCAAATATAGCTGATTTCCGGCGTCTCTAATACATTGCCATAGTTCTACTCAAATTCTTCTCAAACAGGGATATGCCAATCATCACAAAAAGTTCAAACAGTGTCATGCCGTCATCATTAACATGAGACGGAAACAACTTACACGCGCCGTCCCAGCAATACGTGGTGCCATCTGCTTTGTCGATCGCGTAGATGATGCCATTATGTTCAATAACATCACAGAAGTGTGTATCAGCTTTGACGATGATCCACTGCGAGCTGAGGTGTTGCCAGCTAAAGAAGGCACCGGCGTAAAGACCCGCGGTCAAACAAGGCAATTAGCTTGAAGTCTGCGTAATTCGCATGTCGTGTGGGCACTTGGTAGATTACAATCTTCTGCAAAACAAGGTCGGTCCAACTGACGTGGTAATCTAGATGA
Source organism: Triticum aestivum (assembly GCF_018294505.1). NCBI lineage: Eukaryota > Viridiplantae > Streptophyta > Magnoliopsida > Poales > Poaceae > Triticum > Triticum aestivum. Next base: position 333,666,251 of record NC_057806.1, on the reverse strand, counting down.
CTAGGACCGCGATGGTAAAACTCTATATAATCCAACGGAGGAAGGATAATCTCATGGGAGGTCTGGAAGTTCATGAGCACCAAATTTTTACCGTCTTCTCTGAAGGCAGCCATCCAGTGGGAGGTCATGCCAACCTAGTACATACCTGCCAAGAAGTTTCGGGCGATGGTGATCGGATCGAAGTCGAGGGAAATGATGTACGGTGACCCACTACATACTTGCAAAGAAGTTTCAGCTAATGGAGATCGGATTGATGTCGAGGGGCATCATGTACGCCTCCGTATCATGGTGAACCAATCTCGCAAGACCAAATAGCAGCAAGCAGGGTGTCTTGAAAAGCTTTGGCCTCGCTTCGATGATGGTCGTGTGCATGCCCCTTGAGCATGCAGCCAGCCACATGACGCTCAACATATCCATACATGAACAACAGAGGTCGAGGACGTCATGGGGAGATTGCTCCAATCGCGGTTCATATGGATCCTGCGCGGTTCGCGTTCGGCCATGGTGGAGTTTGGAAGGTGGGGTTTTGGGGGGCTTGATTTACGGGGGAGAAGGTTGTCGGTGCTGGAGTGGCTAGCGAGGGAATAGTGCTACTAGGGGAGGCGAGTGAGGCGAGGGTATGCGGGGGCACAGTGAGATAGTGAAGAGTGACCTCAGGATCTCCGACGAGATGGAGATGGAGATGGAGTGGTGCTAGGGGAGAGGGAGCCGAGGCGAGGCATGCTATACAGCGGAGGTGACAGTGACTGCACAGTGCACAAGGTGAGGCTGACTTTGGTAACCCAGACACGCCGCCTGGACTGGTATCACCTCAGGCGTAGGGTCTTGCCACTTCACTGTGAGGACCAGATGAATAATAGTATTTCGACCATCAAGTGTACCACAGTTGTACTACTACTACTACTAGTAGGAGTAGTAGGAACATGAGTACACTCCCATGCTAGCATGCCTCTGGGTTCACTTCATCCTCCAGCTATCATCCATATTGCGATCAGAACCAAATTCTCGTGCATGCGGCAGCGCGAAGAAGGACTTTTCTTTTTTGAGGATAACTGCATATTCCTTAACCATAGTAGGAACATGAGTAGTACTCCCTCCGGTCCTCTTTTGTCTGCGCATAACTTTTTTCAGTATTTCTCTAATTAGTCTGAGTATATACCCTTTTGCATGCGCCCATTTCCCTCCATGCCCCGCATTCACATCATTAATTAGCATACGCATGAGTAGCTGCAGCCAGACTCCAGCCAATAAACTACAACATACGAGTGGGCCATTCTGTGCGCGTGGGAGAGAGAAAAGGCAACCGAAGAGCCCGTCCAATCCATTGCATGCAGCAGTCAAACCACCGCAGCTCTTCTCATGCATGCGCATAACTTCTCCCATTTACTTCTCCATCGAGAACCGATTTTCCTCGGCTTTTTCACTACTCCTTGATCTTCATTTGCATCCAAACCACACTGCATTCACATTGTTTTAACCTCTTCACATCCTCCTGGAGTAATTCCGAAGCCCCTATAAATAATCATCTTCTTTAGTTAGACTAGCCATCTAATCCTAATTCTTCAAACCATAGCCCTCCGGTCCAGCGGTTCCAAATGGCGAAAGAGATCGAGATGCAGGTTTTTAGCGTCCAACATGTCCTTGTCGAAGGCTCGTTGAGCATAGTTGCCACAGTCACCGACCACATAAGGGTTGTTCGGAAGTGGATCAACAATGTATTCAACTCCCTCCAAAAGGTGGAGATGAATGTCATTGGTCTCGATGCAAAGTACACGGAGCGTGCCACTGGGAAGATCCAATGCGCCGCTGTCCTTCAGGTGTGCCTCGAAGATGATGTTTTGGTGTACCACATCATACACGCGCCCTCCATACTAGGTGAGCTTCATGATTTCTTGTCTCGGGAGGACATATACTTCTGTGGGGTAGCCATCGTAGGGGACAAACAGAAGTTGGAGCCGTACAACCTTGATCTGAAAAGCATCGCTGACCTACAAACCAGAATAAAAATTCCTGTAGAAGATTGTGATAAACCGACACCATCCCTATTTGACGTAGCAAATTTTTTGCTCAGAACAAATCTTCAGAAGGGTGACGAGATGCTAGCATTAAGGTCTTCTGGATGGGAGAATTATCCTTTGACGTACGAGCAGATAAAATATGCTGCCCTCGATGCTCGTGTGAGTTTCGAGATAGCTGCAAGGTCCAGAGAGCTTGTTGCGAAGCCGTCTCCCACAGAAAACAAGAAGAAGAAGAAGAAGAAGAAGAAGAAGAAGAAGAAGAAGAAGAAGAAGAAGAAGAAGAAGAAGAAGAAGAAGAAGAAGAAGAAGAAGAAGAAGAAGAAGAAGAAGAAGAAGAAGAAGAAGAAGAGGAAGAAGATGTTGCACCACCAGCAGGGCATTATGGTTGGATGAACTATTTCCCCTCTTGTAAAAAAATATTCCCTCTCTATGTATATTGATATAGATGGACTATTTCGATGGTGTGCATGTCTTTGGAGCAAGTAGTAGCGTGGGTCCTCTTGACTATAAAGAACTATTTATCCGCCTAGCTTTCTCTACTACTCCTTCCAGTGATCGGTATGCAATGCATGTGTCCATAGACATGACATCTTGTCCATGGAAGTTCAACTACAGCGACCATCACGTTTCATCCATTGCACTCACAATTCCCACGACGCCGCTCCAACCCACGGCACCACGTCCCCCGACATGCGCCTCACCCCTCTCGGCCGCACCGCCCCTCTGCCTTTGTGTGCATGACATGTGGGCCACCTTAAATGCGGCGAGCATCAAGTTTCTACCACATCCACACGATATTCCCACGACACCGCACGAACTCATGACACCACATGTCCCCCGACCTGCCGCTCACCCCTCTCGGCCCCACTGCCCCTCTAAATTTGAACTTGAAACTTGTAAAACAAAAATATTCAAAACAAATAAACTGGAAGAGAGGGAGTATATCGTAGGATGTGTCCCAGACGAAACAAGACCCCTGGTTTGTCACCACGGAACATCAAGATGCATTTGTATGAGTAGTTTATCTTGTGAGAGAAAAGGATGAACGAGGGAAGGCCTCTACAGATAGAGATAGACACTACTACTACTAATGTGTTGGCCTGTGCGTTGCAATGGATCCAAAGTAGTAGAATAATACTTGTTCACATGCTTGAAATATAAACACTCTAGTTTTGATATACATGTGTCAGCAGACATGACAGCTTGTCCATGGAAGTTGAACCATGGCGACCATCACGTTTCTTGTTTCTACCACTGCCACACCCACACGCGATTCCGCCGCCGCCGCTCCAACCCTACCTGTAAGCACGACGTCCCCCGACGTGGACATGGATCCTCTGAGGTGGCTATCACTACCTTACCCTGCCTTTTCTTCGCTGACTGGTGGGACCCACACTTGCGGGTCCCACATGTCAGTGATAGAATGGTAGGATTGTTCACATCAGGGGATCCTCATCCCCCCAACGTGTGCCTCATCGCTAGCGGCCCCACCGCTCCTTTGCCTTTGTGTGCATGACATGCGGGCCAGCTGAACTGCGGCAACCATCAACTTTCTACCACAGCCACACCCGATTGGACGCGGTTTGCCTGCTCCGCTGTTGTGCTCCGATCCGTACTCCCGCACCATTGAATTTTCATCCAGCGTCTGTGACACATTTCGTCCCGTGCATCAATCCTCAGCTGGAGTACTTCTGTACTATAGGCAGTACCCGCCGGTGTGGCCATCTACGCCTCGTAATGCCCCGACGCCGAGCTGTGGCACCCTCGCCACGGCCACGCCACCACCGGCCGATTCATCTCGAACAAGTGAGTTGCGAACCACACCACCACCATGAGAATGACATGTGGGCCAGCCGCATTTAAGGTCCGCATGTCATTGACTCGTAGGTCAGGCACTAAGCCACTGAAGTCCAGTCCCGTGGGCCCTGAGAGGGAAATGTAACTCCTGTGGCAGGCCTTGTGGTGCTCCCATAGTACGAGCTCATGCCAAACCCTGAATTTGTTTCTTACTACTACCAACTACTAGTAAGGTACACGTGCATTGCACGCATGAGATTCTGGTGGTTTGTGCATTATGCTTCTACATGTGGAGTCTTCTAGATTCTACATGTGGCAAAATCTGGTGGAATGTAGATGATATCCAACGGCCAGTAGTGCTTGGATTTGCCATCTTGTTACCATCGGATTGGCTTCATCCAACGACCAACTTTCAAAGTTATGGTTTTGTTTGCAGCCTAAGGTTGCCACGCCTAAGCTTAGGCGTGTGTGCTTGGTTGCGTTCTCGTCTCAGCATAGTTGTTCCCTCTTCATGCATGCTCAACTCAACACCCCTCTTCATGTATGCTCTCTTCATGCATGCTTCTAGTGTATTTGTGCTAATCTAGTGTAGACTCGTGCACCCTCCATACACTCTACCAAACACCCAAAAGTGGGTCGAGAAGGGGACTCTTGGGATCATGCAACCTTCATACACCCTACCAAACACACCAGACATGTGTTTGGTTCATTGCTACACTTGTGGCTTGCCACACTTTTATAGCTACATGGTCCACATGTCATAGACTCAACTTCTTGCCAAATCTTGCCACACTTGTGGTGGCCATTTTGTTAGCCACATTTTTTGTGGCAGACACACTTTGCCTAAGCTTAGTTGTGGCGAAGTTAGTCATGACTGAAGTTCAACCATGGAGTCTTCTAGATTCTACAAGTGGCAGAATCTGGTGGAATGTAGATGATATCCAACGGCCAGCAGTGCTCAGATTTGCCATCTTTGTACCGTCAGATTGGCTTCATCCAACGACCAACTTTCAAAGTTATTCACACACTATATAGGGGGTATAGATATATATGTGCTGGCCCTTTGGAATGGATCCAAAGTATATATGTTTAGTGGAGTGCACTCTAAACACATTATCTATTTATTTTTCTCTAACCTTTCGTAGCCATGCAACCAATCCACATAAGCTTCATGGGTGCCCCCACATCATATTATTCATACTCCCTTCGTTCCATAATGTAGTGCCTATAGATTTTTTAAAAAGTCAAACCTCACAAACTTTGACCAAGTTTGTGGAGAAAAATATTTACATCTAGAGTGCGAAACATATATTTACTAGATTCATCATAAGATGTAGTTTCACATTATATATTTTTGGTATTGTAAATATAAATATTTTTCTCTACAAACTCGGTCAAAGTTTGTAAAGTTTGACTTCTCAAAAAATATATAGGCACTACATTATGGAACGGAGGGAGTACTACGTTGAGTGAAAAAAAGATAAATCACCCAAAACAAGATCTTCCCGTTTTTTGTTCCTACAATGCTGTGCCGTGCACGTACCTACTAGTTGTATAGTGGTAGTACTAGTTGAATAGTACTACAAACTTGGTACTAGTAGGAGTAGAGTAGTACAGAATGCTCCTACTCTATCAACGAGCCCCATCTGACACCAAATTTCTTGGCTTCCGTGCTACAGCTAGATCTTCCCCTCGTTTCTGTTTTCCAACCCGGCGGTGGGCGGGGTGCGGTTTGCCAATAGTCGTTTGCTCAATGGCGGTCACACATGAAAGTGAAAATGCTAGGCAACACGCCTTCCCTAAGCTATGTGTCGTGCCGGATGCACCGTGGAGTACTCCCGATTCCCGGGTGTGTGTGGGGGGGGAGTGCGACGCGAACGCGGTAGGCCTTTTCCTTTTACTAGCAATGTGCCTGTGCGTTGCTATGGATCCAAAGTAGTAGATTAGTAGTACTTGTTCACAAACTTGAAAGAAATCACTCTTGTTTTGATATACTCCTAATATATTATTCCCTCCCTTCCTAAATATTTGTCTTTTTAGAGATTTCGAATGGACTATCACATACGGATTATATAGACATATTTTGAAGTGTAGATTCACTCATTTTGCTCCGTAGGTAGTCACTGTCGGCATTCTGGGAACGGGGGTCCCCAGACTTGCCTGCCTAAGGCCTGCGGCGTGGCTCGAGGAGGGGCCCAGCACGGCCCATCTTCATCAACACAGACCCAAGACCCTCGCGAGGGGTCAAGCCTCGCGGGGCGGACGACACGGAGCTTCCTCAGGCACGGCCTCATCAGGCTGGCTCGCAAGGAGGCGGAGAGATCAAGGCGGGGTACCTCACGCGGTGCCCGTGACGCAAGCCATGACGACCAAGGGTGCCAGGCGGGCGCCAGCCCGCGCAGTGTCCCCCTTTCCTCTTTGGTGCAAAGGGAGCAAGCGCAGGCGAGAGCATCAAGCAAAGGCACCCGTTTCGGTGCAACGAGACCAAGACCAGTCCAACGGCAGGGAGGAAGTCATTGTGGAGCCCAAGCCAGCGTCACCACCAGAGCCTTTGGCAGGCGAGGACCAACTATAGTCAGGATAAGTGTACCAGATGTTCCCCTTCAAAATGGCCAATTGTTGGCGCCCTTCCCGCTCAATATTTGGGAGGAGGCCCAGGGCCTTTGCCTATAAATAGGACTAGCCACCCCCAGGGTAGAAGGGATCGAGAATCGGCCAACCCAGAAACAAGCTGGGATCCAAATCGAAATCAGAGAGAGAATCGAGAAGAGAGAGAGAGGGGGGTGATTGAACTCCTCCTAGCGGTTCATCCCCTCAGCCAAGAACAGACCCTCGCGAGGCTGTTCTTCCTTGTATTGCTCATCATCATCAGCCCAAGAGGCAATCCACCACACCACACACTGGAGTAGGGTATTACACCACAACGGTGGCCCGAACCAGTATAAACCCTGTCTCTCTCGTGCTGTTCTTTCCATAGCTTAGATCTCAGCGAGGCGGAGGGGTGCAGGTAGGTAGAAGGCGAAATCTCCGTGCGCACCCCAGTGTTCGAACCTCAAGGGTCTGCCGGAATCCGAAATCCGACATTTGGCGCGCCAGGTAGGGGTGCGCCGGAATTCGTCTTCCACCACCCCCTTCCCGCGTCGCCCAGACGGCTCCTGTCGGTGGGCATCCTCGCCATTCCCCGTCACCTGCCGTCAACGCCGCCACCGGCCCGGCGGGGGATGAGAAGCAAGCGTCGTCTCAGCATCCGTCCATGCGGCAAGACGGCCGCACCGCTACTCCCTCGCTCACCCCAGCTGGTTCTTCGTCCCGCGCGCTCCGCGCACCCATGGAGGCTCGAGCTGCGCTCATCGCGGCAAACGAGCTCCTGCGCTACCGTCCCGTCAATGACATCTACGAAGAATGGCTCGACCACGTCGCCGAGCTCGTCCGCGCCGTAGGGGGCTCTCCTGCGCCGTCCGTTCCGCTGCACCGCACCCCGCTCCGCGCGGGTGACGAAGCTCCGGCGGCGCCCCGGCCGCCTCCTCCTCAAGAAGGCGCCCTGGCTCCAAGGCGCGTGGCCCCTGGGCGTAACCCGCTCCGTCAGGTGCCAGCGCGGCAAGAGCAGAGCTGCCAAGAAGTCCCTCACCCGCAAGAAGCTTCCCGGGCGCTCCCTGCTCCAGCACGTCGCGACCATGCTCCTGCTCCCACACGTCAAGACCCCATGCTGCTTCCAGCTGCAGCGCATGGGGACATGCAAGACCAAGCTCTCTGTCACCCAAGGCCTCCCGTGGCCACAGCTGGCTGCCGTGCCTTCACCACCGAGCTACGCAGCGTCGCGTGGCCCGGCAAGTTCAAGCCAGACCTGCCTCCTCGTTACGACGGCACGGCCGACCCTGTGGAGTTCCTCCAGCTCTATGAGCTGGGCATCGAAGCTGCCAACGGAGACAAGAAGGTCATGGAGAACTGGTTTCCCATAGCGCTCAAGGACGGGGCCCGCACCTGGCTCCTAAACCTGGCTCCAGGCACGATCTCCTCCTGGGACGAGATGCGCACCCGCTTCATCGCCAACTTCCAAGGTACTCGCGACCGGCCACCCGCCGTGAGCGACATGCGCCGCATCAAGCAACAACCCGGAGAGACCCTGCAGAAGTACATCCAGCGCTTCAACAACGCCCGCCTCAAGATTCCCAAGGTGACCGAGGAGGCCATCATCTCAGCCTTCTCCGACGGCATGCGCGATGTCAAGATGAAGGAGGAGCTGGCGATGCATGAAGACTTGTGCACTTCCTTGGAGTTGTTCAACTTGGCAACCAAGTGCGCCAGGGCTGAGGAAGGGCGTCTCTCCCTCCTCGAGCTGCCTGCCGCAGACCCAGAAGAGAAGAAGCCCAAGGCCAAGGATGTGAAGCGCAAGGGGGCTGCCGTGCTCGCGGCAGAACCAGACACCAAGCGGGGCAGAGATCAGCCCGAACCTTCCAAGGGCAGTCGGTACTGTGTGTACCACGACCTCCACACCCACAACACCAACGAATGTCAAGAGCTCCGAGCCGTGCGAGAAGGAACGATCGGCCGTCGCCCCGACCGCGGTGACCGGGGCTACGGTCGAGGAGGAGGAAGGAACACAGGACGCTGGGAAGACCACTGCCCGCGCCAAGGGTGGCGCGATCGACCTCGCGAGGATCGCTGGCAAGACCCACCTCGCGAGGGAGACTGGAGGGATCAGCCTCGCGAGGATCGCCCGCAAGGCAACGCAGGCCTCCCTCCGCTGCCGCCGCAGGCAAGGAGAAACGAGGACCATCATCAGGATGAGGGGGCTGGGGGCTTCCAGGAGCCGCGCGCGGTCACTTGCATCCTGGGCGGGGCTCAAGCCCCAGGCTCTCAATGCATCTTCAAGTAGTTCGCCCACGAAGTGAATGCAGTCCTCCCCAAGCTCGAAGCCACGCGCCCTCTCAGGTGGTCGGCGTGCTCCATCACGTTCAGCTCAGCAGATCAGCTCAAGTGTGCGACCACAGCCGGAGTCCTCCCGATGCTTTGTTCCCCAATCATCAGCAACGTGGTGGTCACCAGGACCCTCATTTATGGCGGGGCAGGGCAAAACGTCCTGTTCGTGGAAACATTCAACAATCTCCAAGTGCCCTACAACCAGCTTCAGCCAACCAAGCCTTTCTCCGGAGTCACCGACGGCTCCACGGTCCCGATTGGGCAGGTCCGCCTCCCTGTCACCTTCGGGGAACGCGACAACTACCGCACCGAGCTCATCGACTTTGACATCGCTCACATTCGCCTGCCGTACAACACCGTCCTTGGGTACTCAGCGCTGGCCAAGTTCATGGCCGTAACTCACCACGGCTACAACATCCTCAAGATGCCAAGAAGTGGCGGAGTCATCACGGTGCCCTGTGAAGAGAAGGACGCGGTGTGTTCCCTGGAACGAGACTTTCAGGCCGCATCGCTAGAAGACCCGGATCACGGAAGCAGGAGGCTTCCCGAGACCGCCCCCAAGAAGAAGAAGACATCGTCCAGCCCGGCCCCTCAGGAGGCAGGCCCCTCAGGGCCCGCGCCCGCCCAGGGGGAACCTCCTTCCATCGCATAGGAAAGCACGCCCGGCGCCCTCCTCAGGCAGGGCTTGGGGGCTCTCCCCTGGAGGGCCACCGACCTGGCTAAGGTCACGAGGGAGGCGCTTGGGCACCACATGGAGGCGTGTTTTGAAGCCCGTTTCCCTCAAGAAGGAGTAAGGCAAGGAGAGCCAGACCCTCAGGAGTTCGTCAGCAAGGCCATTCAGGAGCTATAGGACTCAAGAGTCATGAAAGGCGGCCGCCGCCTACCAGCTATGGCTCCCCATCCAGGCGAGGATGGTGGGCTGCGCGTCTACATCGACATACCACGGCTCAATCGAGTCGCCTCTGGCCCTCACGAGTGGGGCGCTGTGAAGGTCCACCCCACAGCTACGTTCGCATGCCTTACGGCTTGCCGAACACGGCTGCCATGTACCAGCGCCTCATGAGGGGCATCATGGAGGCTCAAGAGGCCAGGCGTTCCGCAGCCCTGGCGGAGATGGAGATGGTCCGCGAGGAGCCACCAGCGCCTCCGGAGCCTCCCGAGGCCCCTGGGCCTGGGGGCTCGTAAGGATCGGCTTCCGCGGCCCACCAAGTCTGCTACACCAACACTCCTTCGTCCTCAACATCATCAGGCATCAGGTGATATCTTTCAAGTTTCATTTCCAGCTGGGAGTGCCCCCCAGGGCTACATTATTCCCAGGCCACGTGGGTCCGTCCCTGCGGCATGTATCCCTTTTATTTCATGTTGTTAGCTTACTTTGTTGGGGGCGCTCCACGGGCTGCATCATCCCCAAGTCGCTCGGGCCTGACCCAGTGATGTCCGCCTTCCCAGCACCTATTTGAATGAATCCGCTCCTTCACGACTAATGTGTTTGACCTAGTTGCCCGCTCAACTGACGCCAACTGACGGAGCTGCTCCCAAACGGCACGACGCTTGCGCATGAGTCCGTCCCTGCAACGCCGACAAACCTGAATGGCTGAGCTCTGGCCGCGGCAGCCCCGCATGGCGCCACCTCATCAAGCCTTCAGTGCTTCATCGCCCCTCGGAAGCAACCAGCGGTTGACTGTCAATTGTCATGGCAACCCCTCGTTCTTTCTGAGATGGGTCTACAGGATCTCCTAAAGGAGCTGCATCAGGCGAGGCCCTTGTGGTGTCTCCTTCACTCTCATCCGCGCGAACCACTTGCACGTTAAAGGGGGGTGCCTGAGCATCGCGACTCAAGGCTCCTACTGGCTCTCCAGCCCTCACCCTCTAGCCTTGTCCACGGCATCGCGACCTGGCATACCAGCGACGGCTGAGACTCGCTCGAGGGCCGGGACCCAAGGACGTAGAGAAGAAAGGGGAGCAAAGGCGAGAGGGGAGGGACACGCGAGGACCTCACCGAGCAACCTCACGCCTGCCGATGCACGGACCCGGCGACACACCAGAGAGCGGCCCCTGATTCTCGAGATAAGTCACCACCCGGAAGAACTAGCTACCGTTGCACCATCCCCGCACCTAATGCAATCCCGTGTTAGCGACGCCGCTCTCCTTCCTCACCGAACGACAGCTTCTTGAGCGCCAAAGGGGACCTCCTGAGCATCGCGACTCAGGGGATCTTACCGGACCCCGGGTCGCTCACCTCCTGGCCTTGACCACGGCATCGCGACCTGGCATACCAGCGACGGCTGAAGCCGCCTTGGGACTGGGACCTGTCGGCCCAGAGCACCAAGCCCTCGTGAGGTTCAAAAGGGATAACTGAGCTAAGACGGAATGAGCAACTCGCACAGTTCTATGACAAGGGTTATATTAACAAAACAGGATCACAGGCACCTTACAAGCCCCCACGGGACGCGTCTTTGATTCCTCGCAGGGAACAGATCCTAAAAGGACGATAACTACACGCGCCCCTGCAAAAGACGCCATGATCAACAGTGGGCCGTCAAGCACCGGCGCCAACCCCATCCAGATCAGAGTCGGCGACGGCTTGACGAGCCCGCCCTGCTCCAGGAGCAGCGCCGGCTCGGGGGCTCGTAGCTGTCGTCGCTCGTCTCCGGAGTCGCAAAGAGCTCGCCGGAGTCGCTGGAACCTCCGACGCCTCCCCCGCTTGAGCAGCCGCCAAGGGAGCAATCGGCGGGCCCAGTCCTCGCCGTAGCAGGGTCCCGACCACCTCTCTCGGGGCAGCACTCCAGCCGGCGCCCGTTCGCATCGAAGACCTTGTAGAACATCACCGAAGCACCGTCATACTCCAAGTGGATCGTGAAGGCGCCTCTTGTCCCGCAAACCCGGGCGATTTCGCTCCAGCCTCGAGTCATGAAGACCTCGCCCGGGGCAACGACCGCGACCTCTGCCTCGGTCACGAGGGCGCTGCAGCCGGCGTGCTATAGCCAAAGCTCCAGGAGCTCTCCATGTGGGATGATGGAGGCGAAGAAGGGAGGAAGGCGAATCCAGGACTGAGGAGGCATGGCGGCGTGGAGCACGAACTCTCGGGAGGAGCCCTCAGTGTGGACCCCAGGGGGAACGACCCACACCTTCGTGACTCATCGGCGCCGACGGCGGCGCCGCCCGTGGCGATAGGCATCGACTCCTTCAGAGCCCTCGATGTGGGAGTACAAGGGAAGCGGGAACCCCGGCGGTGGCCGCTCGCACCAGGGCCTCGACACCACCTGATGGGCCCCCTCGTCCCGGCCACGGAGGGCGAGCCGTTTCTTCAGCGGGAACGGGTCTGGTTCCTCTCGGGGAGCCTTTCCCTTCTCTGCCGTCGAGAACCGGCAGATCGGAGCCATTGCAGCAAGACAGAGCAAGGACCGAGAAGAAGGAGAAGCAAGAAGGGATGGACTAGAAGGGCGCGCGCCGTTCCGTACTTATTACCGGCGAAGGCCAACCGCCGACCTCCACGATCACAGGTAATCATGACCCGCTTTGCATGCAGGGACTTGTCCAATCCTTGCAGTTGCCGAGGCGCCGGTGGGGAAGTGGAGACGGCCACGTCCAATCAACCACCACGCGGCACCCAAGGCCGCAGGCTGTTAGGGCCTGTGGCACTTCTCTCTTGCCCTTTCACCTCCCTGCACGGCCAAGTCCGGGCGCGCCTTGGGCCCAGGGGCTACTGTCGGCGTTCTGGGAACGGGGGTCCCTAGACTTTCCTGCCTGCGGCGTGGCTCGTGGAGGGGCCCAACATGGCCCATCTTCATCAACACAGACCCAAGACCCTCGCGAGGGGTCAAGCCTCGTGGGGCAGACAACACAGAGCTTCCTCAGGCACGACTTCATCAGGCTGGCTCACGAGGAGGCGGAGAGATCAAGGCGGGGTACCGCACGCGGTGCCTGTGACGCAAGCCATGATGACCAAGGGTGCCAGGTGGGCGCCAGCCCGCACAGTGTCCCCCTTTCCTCTTTGGTGCAAAGGGAGCAAGCGCAGGCGAGAGCATCAAGCAAAGGCACCCGTTTCGGTGCAACGAGACCAAGACCAGTCCAACGACAGGGAGGAAGTCATTGTGGAGCCCAAGCCAGCGTCACCACCAGAGCCTTTGGCAGGCGAGGACCAACTTTAGTCAGGATAAGTGTACCAGATGTTCCCCTTCAAAATGGCCAATTGTTGGTGCCCTTCCCGCTCAATATTTGGGAAGAGGCCCAGGGCCTTTGCCTATAAATAGGACTAGCCACCCCTAGGGTAGAAGGGATCAAGAATCGGCCAACCCAGAAACAAGCTAGGATCAAAATCGAAATCAGAGAGAGAATCGAGAAGAGAGAGAGAGGGGGGGGGTGAGTGAACTCCTCCTAGCGGTTCATCCCCTCAGCCAAGAACAGACCTTCGCGAGGCTGTTCTTCCTTGTATTGCTCATCATCATCAGCCCAAGAGGCAATCCACCACACCACACACTAGAGTAGGGTATTACACCACAACGGTGGCTCGAACCAGTATAAACCCTGTGTCTCTCGTGCTGTTCTTTCCATAGCTTAGATCTTAGCAAGGCAGAGGGGTGCAGGTAGGTAGAAGGCGAAATCTCCGTGCGCACCCTAGTGTTCGAACCTCAAGGGTCTGCCGGAACCTGAAATCCGACAGTCACTTATTGAAATCTCTAGAAAGACAAATATTTAGGAACGAAGGGAGTACTTTTCACTCAAAATATATTTCTCAGGCTGCTTGATGAGGTGAGGGAGGGATGTGGTTGCTTTCAAGATAATAAGGGGTTTTCTACAAATTGGAGCAGAGAAGTGGGCTATTGTTGCAAAAATGCCACAACTTACCTCACAACCGTTAGATGCAGATCTAATGGTCAGAAACGACGGATGGCGGACACATCACCATCACCAACTGAGTCTTTGATAGGAGTATATATTTCTCAGGCTGTTTTGATGAGGTGAGGGAGGGATGTGGTTGCTTTCAAGATAATAAGGGGTTTTTGCAAATTGGAGCCGAGAAGTGGGCTATTGTTGCAAAAGTGCCACAACTTACCTCACAGCCGTTAGATGCAGATCTAATGGTCAAAAACGACGGATAGCAGACACACCACCATCATCAAGTGAGTCTTTTATAGGAGTAGGAGTAGAGAAACATGTATAAATTGTAACATTTTGGTTCTGCTCCTTGGAACGATCGATAGATGGAAATAACGATTGGAAACGCTAGGGCGGGGCTATTTCCGCCAGATAAGAAGGGTACGTAGTAGTTAGGTTGGCGCATCGTCGGTTTGGTCACACACGGTCCGACGTGTTCTAGTGTTTCTAGCAAGATTCCCGCACGTTGCACAAAGTTGATGGAAAAGGTAAGCACAACTTATAAATTAACGGAAGGAGTACTAGTTACAGTGATGCATATAATTAAGCAAAGGGATCGCACATGTCGGTATTTATTGGAACGAGAATGCAACAACACAATAAGAATTAAGACCACGATGATGATGCGATCGAAGTGGTGGTTACAGAAGGCAAGAGGAAAGATGAATCCATCAAAGTACGACCTCCTCCTCCTCAACTTAGTGCGTCGGGCCACCGACCGGCGGCTAAGGAGCGACGGCTTTTGTGGCGAGGTCGAGGTGCTTCTCATCAAAGGCATCCAAGGCTTCCAGCCAGTTGAGGAAGGCCAACATCGTAGCGTCCTCACTGGCCTTGTGGATACCTATGTACATGATTTGCTCGTACACATGGATGTGTAGGTCGACGAATTCTTGCAGGGCGAGGCGCCTCGTGCCGAGCGCGACCTCCAAGTGGACATTATTCATGGCATCGGCAGGCAGTCGCGGGGCCACCAGTGCTTGAAAGAGGTGCCGGCCATGGAGGCCGATTAGGGTGGCAGGCAATGAGGAGCCCGGGCGCGCGGGCTAGAGGAGTACGGCGATGTCATCCGCGAGCTTCTTGAGGACGATGGTGGCAACGATCATCTGGTCCAACTTAGAGTAGTAGTTGGCATCGACGGCGACCATCCAGCAGCCGGTCACCAACATCGTCTGGAGACGATCCTCGGTGCCATGTCGCAGCCCGACACCGTGGACTATTTGGCACAACCACTGGCCGCTCACGCGCATCGCCGCCATGGGTCTGGAGTGAGCTCTTTTGCGCTTAGTGTAGGTGTTTAGGCAAATGCTTAGGTGCGTATGATGTGGTAGATGCATTGGAATGGAGGGGCGCCTTTATATGAGGGCAAACTACGTTGCATTCACATCAGGCAGCCTCTTTTCCTGGTCCTCCTCCCATTACTTCCCTCATGCATTAATTGAAGGAGGATGCATTGGCCGTTCAACATTTCGGGAACCGCTACTCCCTCGCTCGTCTGCATTAAAGTCGTATCGAGAACTGCGCCGCCCGCTATCAAATCGAATAGTACTACGCCGCCTGCTACACGCCCGTCTGAACACGCCTCCATCAAACCCCTCCGTTAAACCCGCATGCAAACTGAGAAACCTACTCTGGCCACACGTCCGTTCATGAGCTGGCCGGAATTAAACACAACACCGGTCGAGCTCCTCCCGTCCGCCCTCAGTTTAAACGAGGCCAGCCGCCAGCCAAGCTCCTACCGTCCACCCTCTATTTCCACTAGGCCAGACAGACAACTAGCAAGAATCGCACCCCTCCGCCACTCCCCCATCTCCTCCTTCACCATTTTCTCCACTCTTCCGATGGCTTCCGAGGAGCCGTTCTCCGGCATATTACCCGGCTGGGTGGCCCGTCGAGCCCTCTGGATACGGGCGAGGACGCTCGGTGCTTCACCAACCTCGCTTGGCCCGACAGAGCCAGTTGCCGCCCCAAGCAGGCGCATGGTTCAGCAACTCGCCGCTCCAGTTCAGCTCGATGAGGAGTGGCGAGTTGCTCCACGCCCGCACGGCGGCGAGCACACCGAGACGGACGTCATCGCTGGCGCGTCATACCGCACCACCAGTGTCTGCGGTGCCACGCCTCCCGTGTCTGTGGGCGCGCCTCCCGTGCCTGGGGCCGCGCCATGCAGCCAGAGACTGAAGCCGGGTGCATGGAGAGCGACGAGTCGATGGCCAGCTTCTCCGTGTCCGTCTCCATCATTGAGGAGAAGTAGAACACGGGAGGCCACCGCCACTTGGGTCCCATGAAGGCCATCACCGAGGCGACGACTACGCATTCAGGTGGTTTCTTTGCTTCTTCGTCTCTTCCGAGGACCTTCGTTGACCCCGCAAAGTGTATGTCGAACATGAGGAAGACAAAGGGATCCGCGGGCGTCCATTTAGATTATCTACTCCCTCTCCAGCTGGCGGGAAATTTTTGTTCTAAGAATGGATAAATTGTATGTATCTATAACTAAAATAAGTCTAGATACAGCCATTTCTAGGACAAGCATTTCCGGACGGGGGGAGAACTAATTATACCAAGAGAGCCGGATTGGCACTGCTTAGTATGTAAATGTAATGAAATCCATCATGTTTATATGAAGATCCGACTTTTTATATGAAATCCTTCATGCTTATATGAAATCAGTTCGTGTTTGCACGAATTTATTTGGTTGGTTAGAGTTGTGAAAATGTATGCCGCTGGCGCTTGATGTCGTCCTCCGCGGAAGGAATCGGGAGGAAATTTGCCGGCTGCCGTTGGAGATGCTCTTATGCTGGAAATAATAGAGTGACATCAAATCCATTTGAGTTAATTGCATGTATGATTGTCCCTCTATAAAAAGTTAATTGCATGTACAGTGTACATGTGACTTGCAGGGTGGCTACAACTTTGTACAGAAAGTTAATAAGAAACAAGTCCATCCTTAATCTTGTATTCTAAGTACTGTGTGGGTTCCACTATCAGTACAATAGCGAAAGAAGTATATATTAAATAAGAAATATATAATATAAAAATCTAAAGTTAAAGACAGAATTCGAACTCATGTCATTGCATTGTGAGCATCCGACACTAACCAGTCCAGCACATTTTTGTTGTAGACCATGCTGGAGATATATCTCCATGTCTACTCTTATACTCCATCCGTTCCTAAATGTTTGTCTTTTTCATATTTCAAATGGACTATCACATACGGATGTGTATGTAGACATATTTTAGAGTGTAGATTCACTCATTTTGCTCCATATGTAGTCACTTGTTGAAATCTCTAAAAGGACAAATATTTAGGAACGGAGGGAGTAGAAAACAAAGTTGGTGATGATGGTGTGTGTGCCACCCTGCAATATAGGCCGTCGGATTTATATCTAATGGATCGGAAGAAAACTATGGCAATTTTGCAAAAATATACCCACACCCCTCTCCACGTTCGCAAATACGGCCTTCCCTCATTCATCCTTTTCTCTCACAAGATAAAGTACTCATATAAATGCATCTTGATGTTCCGTGCAACACACGGGCATCTAGCTAGTTTCTTTTAAAATAGTTACTGCGATAATTGGGTTGAAGTGATATATTTTATGTCTGCCCCGAATGATTTCAGATTCACTAGTAGTAACAAAGAAAAGGTTGCCTTGTTAATTAACAGAAAATAGGGTGAAAACTATCACATGAGGCCAGTAAAAACGAGGCACACTGGGTTCAGCGTTATCGTCACTACAGTTGCGCGCGCGCGAGAAGTCTACATATCGAGGGGGCTACTGAGTGAGGCACAGAGACACAATGTTCGAGAGAGAAACCAATTGATAGATTACGATTAGATCGAGTTGCCGCCCTTCTGCTGTCATTGTTGGGGTGGGGAGGAGGAGGAGGGAGAGAAAGACGTATCGAGAGTGTGCGTGGTAGGCACAGAGGCACAACTAGCGAGTGTGTGTGTATGTGTGTGTATTTGAAAGAGGAGTAGATAGATTACTATCAAGATCGAGGTGTCGCCCTACTCCTTCGGTGTTAGGTTGTGTGTGTGTGTGTGTGTTTGAGAGAGAAGCCAGTCGATAGATTAGTATCAATGTCGAGGTGTCACCCTACTCCTTCGGTGTTGGGAAGTG
>NC_057806.1:333501746-333648122 GCF_018294505.1 Triticum aestivum | reverse complement strand
CCCTACTCTTATAAAAAAACAGAGTTGGTGCTGATGGTGTTCCTGCCATCCTGCAATATAGGCCATCCGATTTATACTTGACGGATAGGAAGGAAACTATGGCAATTTTGCAAAAAGATACCCACACCCCTCTCTGCATTTGCAAATAAGGCATTCCCTCGTTCATCCTTTTTCCCACAAGATAAACTACTCATACAAATGCATCTTGATGTTCGGTGCAACGCATGGGCATATTGCTAGTAGGGAGAAGGAGTTTGTGTGACACATATCTGGCTATATTAAGGGATAGGTAGATAGCATTTGTGCTAGGCATACTTAAAGCATCACGAAGATAAACAAAATTGTGTGCATGCAAGTGCTGGAAAAAATGAAGCGAGAAACAATGTGTGTGTGCGCGCGCACGCGCGCGTGTGTGTGTGAGAGAGAGAGGGAGAGAGAGAGAGAGAGAACGAAATCTCAAAACAAAAGGTGCCCTGATGGAATCCCATTGTATGTATTCATATGGTTCCGGAACTCGAGTTAACCTTAGGCATATGTGTGAGAGACATTATTATACCTTGAGACATTAATGGTTGTGGGTGGGCGGAATTAAAGGGGTGGGCGTGTTCGACAAAGAGAGCGTGTGTGTTTATGTGTGAGAGACTTGTAGGATGGGGTAGATAGACAAATTCTAACCTTGACGGAGGGAGAGAAATACACGAAGTGCGTGTGTGTGATTCTGATGCCCACAGGGAAATGAGATATGTATGCTTGTGAGAGAGATTGCACAATTCATTCACGTATCACTATCTACGATCGTGGACGTGCATCGCTTGAACATAAATCAATATCTACTTCGTATCGTGGCCAAAGGTACAATATCGATTCAACGCTATAAAGATTGGACACTCACGTATCACATTTTTTTCTATTTAAATAAACCTTTTCAGTTGTGCATGCCAAAGTTACAGTGATGTTTC
The DNA here is from genome assembly GCF_018294505.1 of Triticum aestivum. Taxonomy (NCBI): domain Eukaryota; kingdom Viridiplantae; phylum Streptophyta; class Magnoliopsida; order Poales; family Poaceae; genus Triticum; species Triticum aestivum. The sequence goes on along the minus strand of NC_057806.1, from coordinate 333,647,163 downwards.
TTCAAACAACCAATGTAGCTATCATGTACATGCACCATTGTTACTCTTGCATTCAAAATCATTAGTCTTGGATGATTTAAGGTTCTATTATGAAGTAATATATGTAATATTCATATATGAATTCAACGAGTACGCAATTTATGAAATGGAGGCTATGTAATCATATGAGGTAACACTTTTAAGTAGTGGACTACAATATCCATTTCTTTTTGTGTGCCTCTACACTAACACGTCAATGCATTATGTTTAAAGTAAATAACCAATTGCATTAAATTATCTATTTATACGAGAAATACATAGGTTGAGCGTTTGATCCCTTTTTTTGTGAACGCGCTACTACACCCTTACGATTGGCCGCGCCCGTGTGAACGTGCAAGTTATTGGCGCATCATCCCGAGTTATTGTCTTTTTTTCTGGGGTGGACTTCACACCAGTTATTAGCTGCTGACGCGTGCCCCGTGTACACAGTCTCGCATGACCTTCCCACTAGCACGGTCCAAAGTTTGTTGAAACTGGATACGAACGATCCCGCGGGCGGCAAAATCTCCCACCTCCTTCTAAAATTTCCGCCACCTTTGTCTTTAGCATGCGAAATTCCCCTTTTGTCCTTGGTGCACAGAAACCAACCGTTACAATACCGCCCTCATCTACATAATAGATTGGGGCTGCTTTGGTAACTTCCAGTTCCCCCACTACACGGCACCCCCATTTCCTATCCCCCTCCCACAAAAACGACTAACTCCACAGCACCAGAGCATCTCACATCACGCTGTCCGCACTTCATCGGCCTTTCTCCCCTCCCCTCTCGAAACCCTAGAATGCTCATCCACCGGCGTACCAGAGCCCATTCACTGCCAGCGGCGTCCACCTCACCGGATCTGCTTCTACGGCCACATCTAACCCTCCCACCTCCCCTAGAAACAAGTAGACTGCTGATCCACCACTGTACCACAACCCATTTTAGTGCCTTCCTTGTCCACGGTGCCGGATCTGCTTCGCCGGTACTCTCGTTAACCATAGCACAGCTGCAGTGGCTCATTCGTACTCCCCATCGGAGACGCTTAGTCCACCCCCTGGAGCCGCCCCACCGATGCCCCCGTCGACGGTCTCTAATCCTCTTCGCCAACACCTTCCTCAACCCTATCGGAGCCACTTCACCGACACCATTTTCAACCCTACCAGGGCCGCTTTGCCAACTCATAAGTCCACGGCCTCAGATCCGCTTCCTCACACCCTCATCCAACCTACCGGAGCAGCTTCTGACGCCCCGTCCACTGCCGCAGATCCGCATCGTCGACACCATCCTTAACCCAACCACCGGAGAAGCTTCACCTACGCCCTCGTCCACTGCCATAGATCCACTTCGCCCACACCGTAGTCCACCCTACCGGAGTAGCTTCACCTACGCCCTCGTCCACGACCACAGATCCGCTTCGCCCACACCGTATTCCACCCTACCGGAGCCGCTCCACAAACACCCTACTCCACGGTTCTAGATCTCCTTACCGGGCCCCGACAGCCAGCGCAGCATCATTACCCTTGACGTTTCTAACCTAATTCCCATCGTCTGGCAAGATGCCAAGCACCCGCCACGGCCTAGGTACTTGTCACCTTTAAACCCGTCCAGCAGTACCTGCCCGATGTACTTCAAATATACTAACAGGTCACCGTTACCTGTTATGTAGCTGGAAAAAACGACAAGGACGATGTTTCTTCTGGATCTAATAGCTTGGCCAACCAAGATCCTGGACTGAGGCATTGCTATGCAGCTGTAAGCGTGTCTCTCTCTCTCTTGTATTGTTCTGTGCCTGCCAGCGTGCTTTGCTAGGATTTTCGACCAGTAATCCATATGTGCAGACAATGATTGCTACTACTGGCTGCTAAATTAGATATGTAGATGTCATACATGATACTACCTCGTACCTCCGTTCCTAAATATAAGTCTTTCTAGAGATTCCACTATAGGCTACATACGGAGCAAAATGAGTGAATCTACACTCGAAAATGCATCTATATACATCTGTATGTGGTCCATACTGGAATATCTACATAGACATATATTTAGGAACAGAGGCAGTACATTACACAAAATCGTAGGTGGCATGTAGGAATTGCAGTACACTACATTAGGCTCCCTTAGAGTGCCTGCTAATCCAGCACACAGAGTCATGGTTAGTTTATGCTACGCACACAATCATTAATTGGTGATTTAAATATGCGCAAGGGATATGCAATGTATTATCATGTAGAGATGTCTGAAATTAGCCGTGTCAACTTGCATATAGGGTAACACAATGAAAAAGTACAAGATGTATGTGGCAATTTCATGGAACATCGCAAAAAAGGAGAGCCAGCGGTGATCCTATACAGTGTGGTATGGTACGTCACTCCTCCATTGCAATCATCGTGACATGTTATTTGTATGTCAGTTCTATTGGCCAAGTTTCTTAGGGACAGTTATTACAAGTTATCCTAAGAAAATAAGCACCTGTGAATATAAGCTCCATGTAATAAGCCAACCAGTTCTTTTCATTGTGTTTTCAGCTTATCTTTGGTATGGTCAGTGAAAAGTCTAGATTGCATTATATTTTTTCATTTTGCTGCCCATATAAAAATTAATTTGACTTGCAAACATCACAAATTGAACCCAGTGCAGTAATTAATATGATAGGAAAATAGACCTTCACTATTTGCTCAAAATGCAAATACAAAGATACCATCTACTTGGCACAATCTACTTTGGTCAATGTTTTCCATAGAGATCCCATTGCCTAATTTAAACGAAAAACACATGACCCACATTTAAATGAAGAAAAATTATTTATTGAAATTCAATGGTCCAAGTGACTGGTTATTATCATATAGCAGCACCACTTGAAAGCATCATATAGCAGCAGCTCATAGCAACTCATCATACAGCAGCAGCAGTGTGCAATTCATCATATACCAGCAGCAGCTCATAGCAATTCATCATATAGCAGCAAGAGCAGCTCATAGCAATTCATCATATATCAGCAGCAAGAGCAACTCATAGCAATTCATCATATAGCAGCACCAGGAGCAGCTCATAGCAATTCATCATATAGCATCAGCAGGAGCAGCTCATAGCAATTCATCATACAACAGCCGCAGGAGCAGCTTATAGCAACTCATCATATAGCAACAGCAACAACAGCTCATCGCAATTCATCATATAGCAGCAGCAGCTCATAGCAATTCATCATATAGCAGCAGCAACTCATAGCAATTCATCATATAACAGCAGCAGGAGCAGCTCATAGCAATGCATCATATAGCAGCAGCAGAAGCAACTCATAGCAATTCATCGTATAGTGGATCAGAATGAAAATTTGGCAAAATATCAGAGGAGATCCTCACCTTGTTGGATGAGCTCATCCTTCAACGGCACCTCAAGTCCACGGCCTGGGAGGTGGGGAGGGGGAATAAGGTGCCTTCTGTCGCAGTGTGGCATTAGTCGTAGTTGTGCAGCACCTGCCGGAGTAGTGCGTTGGACGAACCATAGTGGGGCAATTGCTGGAGACCATGAGAATGAGGGGTGGCACCAGAGGGAGGAGCATCTAGGGAGATTTTCCCCTACCCGCTGGCCATGTAGCCTAGCTGGATAGAGCATCGTCGAGGACTAGGCCAGATGGGACCAGTGGCGACGGCTTGCTGGAGGAACCGTAGTGCTGCAGGCAGGGTATCGAGGTAGAGGGAAAGGGGAGAGGATATGCAAGCGGGCAGAGCAATGAACGCTTGTGTGTTTGTTTTGACATGAGGGTGAGGTGTGACGCGGGCGTCACCAGATGCATTTTGAGTGTAATATAGGCAGACAACAGAGTCATTTCACTATTCCCCTTCCCTTCAATTTTTAGTGAGGTTCTACCCGAAACACCCCCTCCAAAGCAAAATTAGTTAAGCCCAAGCCCATAAATCAAAAATGACTTCTTTACATCTTTTATGGATTATTTTGACAATAAGCCCTAAAAAGGCGGAATAGAACTGGCCCTTAACCTGCAATTCAATTATGCGTGGAATGATGAATCTCTCCTGCCTACTACAGTGTACATTTTGGCATCATCATACATGGCATAACCTAATACATGTGCATTCCATTGTAGAATATGGAATATGCAATGTTTATGTTAGTTCATACGTTGCACATGATGTTTAAATGCCCCGTAAATCTGGTCAGTCAAGTGATGGTCTTTAAGCCTCCTTCTTTGCTTCTTTTCTTGATATGTAAGATTTGCTCACACATTTGTTCAATTGCTTGTTTGCATCAGCCAACCATACTAGGACTGTTTGCTTTGATTACTTGTTGTTCTTGACCGAACACTCTAACAGAGCTTGTCAACGATTTAAACACTAAGGGCTGTTGTAGTGGGGCCTTTTCTAACTCATAGGTGACATAAAGGTTTGGCTGTACACTAAAGTAGGCTCTCCAAGAGTACCTGGAGATCCAGTTCGAAGGTATGCCTAGTTTACATAGTGCAGACATAGTAAATGCTCATTTCATTGTGTGCAAGTGCAAGAGATGCGGCATGTTTCATTATGTGGTGTTGTTTTGTTATAATCTCATCCTTTTGTGTTCACAGACTGGAAAGTATGCATATTTATCTTCCAAGGAGACGAGTAACTAGTTTGTGTCACCTTGCAGAGGGGGTGCAATGAAGATAAGATTGAGGATTTCCAAGTACAAGATGTTACGAAGGAGCCTTGCAAGAGAAGTAGGAGCTGCGCTGAGCCTCTTCAACCTGTTAAGGTAAGCCACTGTATCCAACTCAACAGTTCAATTCCTTGTTTGTTTCAGGCATAGTTAATTTGCTGTTTTCAATTGCTTTATTTGTCCTCGGTTAATGAGATGCCCAAAGAATGATGCCTGATGTTGGGTACTTGTATAATTATTAGTTGACATAATTAAAGGCCTTACCATTTAATTACTCTGCCGAAGTGTGCCTGAAGCTTTGAAGTCTATTAACCAACTATTATTGAATGAGGCTCACAATCTAGTTTATACTAGGCTAATGATTGCATAGTTTTGCTTGCTGTAGTATGTTTGTATGAAATCCTCTGCTGTTCATTATGCTCCCTAAGACTTTATTGATCTACAGAATGGCCAACTGCTTGCTTACTTCTACGCAACGTGTTGTCTAAACTTCTAACTTGTCTGTGTTTTGGATTGGGCACCAACATCATGCTCCTCTGGTGAGCTAAGAGAGATTTCTATATGCAGGTAGCACAGACTACCTTTTTAATTTTTTTAAAATATCACCTGCTTATGCTTCACGACATGTGACATTATTGTTAGTCCTGTTTTGCCATGTACAAAATTGTATGTCTTGCTCACTTCACTGTTGTAACTATATTTTTTCCCTAGTCATGTGTACTTACAGAAACATTTCAGGATGAAGTGACATCAACACAAAGATCTGCGAGCAGTGCGGCATGGCCGTTACCGAATGATTATGGATTGGAATTGGAATGTGCTAATGTTCTCGAGCATCACCTAGAGGTGGCAAGACAAAGTGTACATGATTCTGGACGTACAATCAACAAGTTGAGACTGGACATGCAGGAATTAGATGCAGGAGTCAAAAAAATGAAACAAGACACTGAGGTAACAATGAAGGAATTGGAGATTTTGCAGACTGACATTTGTGCTATCTAAATTCGGCCAATCCTATTTTCTAAAGAGATTATAGTTCAAATGGTAAGTTATGTTGATGCGCGTCCATGATGTATGAGCTGTATTTGCCCAGTGTATGTAATTTGCTGTTTGTGTATGCTTTATTATCACTGGTGCCGAACCATAATGCCCAGTGTGTATAATCGGCTATAATTTCTTTATTGTATAGTGTAGGATTATTCTACATTTCTATGCCTTAGTGTCTTTATTGTATAGTGTATGTTTTTTAGAGGTCATAGTATAGAGTAGGATAATTCTTTGAATATGCTATGTCATTCAAACGGGGGCCAACTAGCCCAAACGTTGTAGTGACCATGGCCGTCCACAGGCCGTACGATCCATGGGCCATCTACGTGACGGACGATCCATGGCCTTCTATGGGCTGTTGGATCCATGGGCCTTCTATGGGCCGTCGGATCCATGGGCCTTATATGGACCGTCTAATCAATGGGCCTTCTATGGGCCATCGGGTCAATGGGTCTTCTACATCCGGTAGGATCCATGGGCCTTCTACGGGCCGTCTCATCGATGGGCCTTGTACGGACCGTATAAGGGGCCGTAAACGGGCTAGAGTTGAAATCGTCCGTTCATGGGCTGACCATAACGGCCGTCGTTAATCGGCCGTATTTGATGACGCTATGAAAACGGCCCAACGTATTAATGATCCATAAACGGGTGGACTGTAACCATGGGATGAATTTGGCCCACAAGCAGAAAATGACAGTAACGGGCCGAAAGTAAATGAATGCTGGAAATGAGACCAAGAATAAATGGGCCCTGAGAAGGCCGAAAGATAACATGGGCTGGAAACGGCCCAATGGAATAATGGGACGTTAATGGGTATAAAGTGATACAATATTCATTACGGGCCAGTTTTACCACGGGTCGTTAATGGGCCGAGGGTTACTAAGGGCCTCATATGGGCTGAAAGACGTCATGGGCCATACATGGGCTGGAAGTTAAAATGGGCTGGAATTATATTGGACAGCCCAGATGACGCTACTGGGCCTAATTCGGATAGGCCATAAACGGGCCTTGGGTTAGCGGGCTGTAAATGGGCTATATGCGAACAGGTTATTAACAGGCTTGCCGTGGGCCGGCCCGCCACATTTTGACCAAGTCAAATGGGCCGGCCTTTTCATAGGAATGGGCCTCTGTTGGGCCGTGCCACGTGTCGACGTATCATAGGCGCTTTGGGTCCAATGAGTGGATGACATCTGTCCCAATGGCGAGCCGACACGTGTTCCCTCCAGCCAATGATGATTTTACACGTGGAAAATCCCCATTGGTCAGGGCTGTTAACGGGCTACCAGATCCAAAACCGGACCCGATAGCTTGACGGCGTTCCGTTACGGTGGATGCCACATGTCGGCCACCCTTGACGAAAGCACTTCTGTGACACGCGATTTATCGTCATGGAAGTGGAAACTTCCGTGATGAGAATTTTGGTAATGTCATGGAACACTTCTACGACAGCACAGGTATGACTATCTTGATTCTGTCACAGAAAATGTGACCTACTGTGACAAACACGTATCATCACGGAAGTGTATTTTTTTGTAGTGCAAGGGGGCTGCGCCGACCAAGAAGAAGCAGCTGTTCACCCAAGGTCAAGCCAAGACAAAGCAGATACCGGTCGACGTGGACGGGGCCTCTGGCGCTACCTTTATCTCAAGAGAAGGAGTTGGTGGACTTCCTGCAAGTGAACAAGGAAGTATTCGCCTGGGAGCCCAAGCAACTAGTTGGGGTCCCGAGAGGAGTAATTGAACATCATCTGAGGGTGTGCCCCAATGTGCACCCTGTGAAGCAGAAGGTGAGGCGAAAATCCATGGAGAAGTAGTATTTCGTCATTCAGGAAACCCGCAAGCTGGAGGCTGCAGGTGTTATTCGCGAGGTCCGGTACCCGGATTTGCTGGCAAATCTGGTCGTTGTGCCGAAGAAAGGAGGAAGGGAATGCATGTGTGTCAATTTCACCAACCTCAACAAGGCCTGCCCTCAGGACCTGTTTCCGCTACCGCGCATCGACCAGATTGTTGACTCCACCGCAGAGTGTGACCTACTGTGCTTCCTGGATGCATTCTCAAGATACCACCAGATCAAGATGGCAGTGGAAGATGTGGAAAAGACAGCTTTCTTACCCCATGCGGGGTATACTGCTACACTTGCATGCCATTCGGACTACGGAACGCAGGAGCAACCTTCCAGCGGCTAATGCACATCACCTTGGGGCGGCAGCTCGGGAGGAACGCTGAGGCATACATGGACGACATAGTGGTAAAATCTCGGGAGGCAAGAACTTTGATTCAGGTCCTGGAGGAGACCTTCGCGAGCCCGCGCCAGGTGGAACTGCGGCTCAATCCAGAGAAGTGACTGTTTGGTGTCCCTTTCGGCAAGCTACTCGGCTTCCTCGTATCCCACAGAGGGATCGAGGCCAACCCGGAGAAGGTCAAGGCAATCAAAGACATGAGTCCACCACAAAACCTTAGAGGGATGCAGAAGCTTGCAGGCTGCGTGACTTCGTTGGGGCGCTTCATCTCCAAGTTGGGGGAGCACGCCTTGCCATTCTTCAAGTTGATGAAGAAGAAGGGTCCGTTTGAGTGGACCCCCGTGGCCGGCCTAGCATTTCAAGACCTCAAGAGATACTTGACCAGTCCGCCGGTGATGGTGGCGCCTCGTCCTCGCGAGCCCTTGGTACTCTACCTGTCTGCCACACCCAATTCCGCTAGCGCAGCGCTGGTGGCCCTCAAAGAGGAGCCCCAATTCAAGGGCTCGCCAAATGAAGCCGCCGAGCCAGATAAGGCCGCACAACACCAGGACGATGTTCCTGAGGTGGCGGCTAGGCCCTCAAGAGGCAAGCTAAGGGACGATGTTCCTGAGGCGGCGGCTGGACCGGCTAGTTGTCAAGCCACAGGAGCTGGAGATCCACAAGAAACACCTCAGTCCTCGGGAACCAAAAACTCCGTCGGCTCTCCCACCCTTGTCGAGCACCTAGTATACTTCGTCAGCACAGTGCTGCGAGATGCGAGGGCGTGATACCCCATGCCTCAGAATCTCTTGCTCGCGCTCCTGGTGGCCTCGCGTAAGTTGCACCACTACTTCGAGAGTCACCCCATCAAGGTCGTCTCAGCCTAGCCATTCGAGAGAGTGCTTACGAGCCCCAATGCTGTGGGGAGGGTTGCCGAATGGAACATCGAGCTGCAAGCATTTTACCTGGATTTCAGCACAACCAGGGTCATCAAGGGTGCAACGCTTGCCGATTTTGTGGCGGAATGGACCGTTACACTGGAGGTCGAAGCAGGCGAGAACTGATCCCTCTCACCAGGGGATGAAGCGCCAGAAAGCTGGGTCATGTACTTCGATGGCGCGTTCACGTGCCAGGGTGCGAGGGCTGGAGCCGTACTCATCTCGCCCACTTAGTACAAACTGTACTACGCCATGCAGCTTTGCTTCCAGCGGGGCAAGAAGGTCTCCAACAACATCAAAGAGTACGAGGGCCTCATCGCCGACCTCAAGGCGGCGGCGGCCCTAGGAGTGAAGCACCTACTGTCAAGGGAGACTCCCTGCTCCTTGTCAACTTATCCAACAAGGTGTACGAGCCAAAGGACGAGCACATGGAAGCATATCTCGTGGAGGTACGCAAAATGGAGAAGCAGTTCCTAGGCCTGGAGCTCCAGCATGTGCCACGTGCCACCAACCAAGAGGCCGATGACATCGCCAGAAGAGCATCCAAGCGGCTGCCCCAAGAACCTGGTGTCTTCGAGGAACGACTCTTCAAGCCTTTAGCAGCACCTAAGCCTGCGGCGCCAGCGCCGCCTCAGGAGGAGCACCCCCAGCCACCAGCCTCGGGAGCCCCCTCCTGCGGCCTGACCTCGGGAGCGCGCCTCCTCTTAGCACTTGCGCCTCAAGAGGGGTACTGGATCGAAGAGTTCTAGGCATACCTAACACGAGGCACGCTGCCGGAGAAGGAGGAAGACACGGAACATGTGGCCCGGCAGGCTATGGCGTACTGCATTCAGGACGGTGAGCTATACAGGAAGCGGCCAAATGATGTTTCTCTATGATGCATTTCTAGGGAATAGGGGAAGGATTTGTTGGCTGACATACATGGCGGAGACTGCGGGCACCACTCGTCGTCGTGCACCTTGGTCGACAAGGCTTTCCGTAGGGGGTTCTACTGGCACAGAACACTCAACGACGCGACCGAGCTGGTGAAGTTCTATGAGGCTTGCCAATTCCATGCCAAGAAGATCCACCAGTCGGCTTAGGGCCTCTAGACTATCCCGCTCTCATGGTCGTTCGCGGTCTAGGGGCTGGATATCCTGGGTCCATTCCCTTGAGTGACTGGAGGTTACCGCTACCTCTACGTCGCCATCGACAAGTTCACCAAGTGGGCGTAAGTGGAAGCCGTCCACACCATCCCAGTCGGGTCAGCAGTCAAGTTCATCAAGGGCATTGTGAGCCGGTTTGGGGTCCCTAATCGCATCATCACTGACAACGGTTCACATTTCACTAGCAATCTCTTCAAAATATATTGTGCTAACCTTGGGACGCAGATCTGCTACGCCTCCGTGGCACACCCCAGGAGCAACGGCCAAGCCGAACGCGCCAACGCGGAAGTCCCGAGGGGTCTCAAGACTAGGACCTTCAAGAAGAAGCTTGAGGCCTATGGCAGGGGCTGGCATGATGAGCTCCAGTCCGTGCCATGGTCCATCTGCACCACCACCACTAGGCCGACAAGCAAAACCTCGTTCTTCCTCGTCTACGGAGCAGAAGCGGTTCTCCCACACGAGGTCAAGCATCGCTCCGCGTGGGTCCTAGCGTTTGATGAAACGCGGCAGGACGCCATGCGGGGGATGGATCTCGTGCTGGGGGAGGAACGCCGCCGTGAAGCCTCGCTCCAAGCTGCGAGGTACCAGCCCACGCTGCGGCGGTACCACTGCCACAGCGTCCGCTCCAGGACGCTCGAGGTGGGTGACCTTGTCTTGAGGTGGGTGCTCTTCAGGGAAGGGCTGCACAAGCTCTCGCCCATGTGGGAGGGCCCGTTTCAGGTCGCCCACGTCTCCAGGCCTGGCGCCACGCGCCTGGAGACACAAGACGGGGTTCCCATCCAGAACACATGGAACATCCAGCACCTCAGGAAGTTCTACCCATGAAGCAAGACCCAGTGCCTGTGAAGAATCTCCGCTCATGACACTCTCGCGTAATAACGAGTGGGGCTGTACACGCCCCGGAGTCTCAGGAGTTCCGCCCTCGGGCCTCGGGGGCTCCCTCCCATGACTAGTGGCAGCACTTAGCTCCGCGCTGGTGAGAAGACAAGAAGACTAGACTAGGTGCCAGACGAGGCTTTTCATTTGCTTTCTGCAATTTGCTTGCCCCTCTTTAATTGAAATTTGCTTTCTGGTGTCACTTGCTGATCTTGTTCCTTCGATTCTTCCCTTGTTTCTGCCTTCGGTTCTTCGTTTGACCTGTACCCTCTCTCGCGTCCCTCGCGAGGAGGCTGGATAGGTGCCCCTCGGGCCCTCGTGAGCGTTTTGTCTATTTTTCGCGAGGCACCCTCGTTCGAGACGCGAGCTGGCGCACCCCCCTCGATCCATGCCCCTCGGGTACCGTAACATGAGGTGCTGGGTCATGACCATACGCAGGTGACATGCGCTAGCCAGCAGGCTGCTACGACGTGGACTAGGTACGGATCTCCTAGCAAATTTTCACAGTTCCTCCTCATCATGTACGGAGAAACGCATGTCTCGTGAAGCGGAATCCACTTCAGGCACATCGAGCTAAGTTATTCTACGCGCACGCATAGAACATAACATTGCAACACAGCACATGAATGAAAAAACACAACATAACAACCCGGAAATCATAGTTTGTTGCACGCTCCCATGGGGCCCCATACTTGTCTTTCTCTAATGCAGGAAGGAAAGGAAGAACGAAACAAAAGCGGGACATGCTCCTGCAGCAGGTCGCGGGGACGGGCTCGCGATGCTCTCCTGAGCTTAGTTGGACCCCTCCTCACGCTTCATCGGAGCGCGGCGATGAGCCTGCCCGCTGCCACCTTCGAAGCGGGCGCGTCAGTTGGTTGTAGCCACCGCTGCTGGAGCTACCACTGGAAGAAGAGTCGCCATAGCTGGACGAGACACGACTGGGCTCGCCTCCCTCCTTGCCACAACCATCGCCAAGGCCGAGCACCTCGTCGCAGTCATTGTCCTCGGGGCAGCACCCGACACGGCAACCATCTTCCCCAAACACCCTAACAAAGAGGGTCGCATCGCCGTCGTACTTGACGTGGAGGGCACACTGCCTGCCCAGCCCATGCGCGCGGGCGAACGTCTGTCAGACGTGGGCCAGGACCGCGTTGCCCGGGGCGGAGATCTCCACCGCGACCCACGAAGCCCTGCTGCAACAACCGCCCGCCTGGACCTGCGGACGGCAGTTTGTCAACGAAGAACCTCGGGAGCTGAACCCAGGTGCCAGCCTGGTTCTCCGACCTCATGATGAACTTCGGCATCACCTCCGCCGAATGGAAGTGCGGCGGGGGAGGCCGCACAACCACGGCACGCCTCACCTCATCAACGGGGCTGCCGCGACCTCGGTGGCTGCCACCATGTGAAGAGGCGCCACCACGGCTGCGAGGGGCCGCGGCGGGGGTCGCAGTGTGCTCGAGGGGGCGACCGTGCCCCTCTTGGGCGGTGGCGAGCCAGGCCCCTCCTCGCGACCTTTCCCCTTCTCTGCGGCTGAGAGCCTCTTCACAGGCGCCATGGGCGTCGCTGCCGACGATGGAGCAAGGAAGAAGAAGAAGCGGGCGAGGCAGAGGAGAGATGGGTGATGGGGGCTCCGGCCCTCACTTCCCATTTGTAGCCAAGGGGAGACCAACCACCGGCCTCCATGATCTAAGGTAATAATGATGTTTTTCCTGCATGCAGCAAGGACCCATCAAGTCGGGTAGTTGCCGAGGCAGCATGGGGAAGCGGAGACGCCCACGTCCAATCAGTCACCATGCGTCGACCAAGGCCGCGGGTTGTTGGGGCCCACAGCGCTCCGCACTTGCACTTTGGCTTCGCCTCAAAGCCAAGCCCGAGTGCGCCTTGGGCCCGGGGGCTACTGTCAGCGTTTTGGGAACGGGGGTCCCTAGACTTGCCTGCCTGCGGCCTGCGGCGTGGCTCCTCCAGTGGCCCTGTACAGCCCATCTTCACCAGCAAGCACCCAACACCCTTGCAAGGGGCCAATCCTCGAGAGGCGGGTGACGCAAGACCTCCTCAGGGGCGGCCTCACCAGGCTGGCTCACGAGGGGCGGAGAGATCAAGGCAAGGCGAACCTTGCAAGGTTCCAATGACGTAAGACATGATGATCAAGACCAGGCGGGTGCCAGCAAGCGCGGTGTCCTCGCTTTCTCTTTGGTTCTAAGGAGGCAAGCGCGGGTGAGGAGTTCCAAGGCAATAGGCAAAGGTTTCCATATCGGTGCAACAAGACCAAGACCAGTTGAACGGCAGGACAGAGGTCATCGTGGAGCCCAAGACGGAGTCACCACCAGAGCCTTTGGCAGGCGAAGACTAGTTTTGTCAGGATAACTTGTACTAGTTGTCTCCCTTCAAATTTGGCCGTTGTGGGATCCCTTCCCGCTCGATATTTGGGAAGAGGACCAAGGGCACTATAAATAGGACTAGCCACCATAGAAAGAGGGGCGGGTGGAGAGAGGATCCAGATCATCCTCAAACACACAAGCTCACCAAGCACAAGAACACCTCTCCTCAGGAGGCTGTTCTTCCCTTGTAACTGTTCATCCACAGCCCAAGAGGCAATCCACCACACCACACTGGAGTAGGGTATTACACCACAACGGTGGCCCGAACCAGTATAAATCTTGTGTCCCGTGTTCTTTGGGTCCGTCAAGCTAGGACGTGAGATCATTGAGTGTGCGAGCTTGAGAGGGGAGAGATCTTCGTGCACACCCCAGTGTTCGAACCTCAAGGGTTTTGCCAGAACCTGAAATCCGACGGCACTGCTGATGAATTTGAAGACCTAAGAAGTATTTCAATTCTCCCATCATAGACATTTGATATTCCTCACTCTTCATATAGGCAAATTCTCACTGTAACGTTGGTTAGTACAGCCAAAGATAATGTCATCAACATATATTTGGCGCACGAGTAATTCGTCATCATAGGTTTCGGTGAAAAGAGTTGGGTCAAGTGAGCCGGGCTTGAAGCCTTTTCTTCATGAGGAAGTATCATACGACGCCCGAGGGGCTTGCTTGAGGCCATAGAGGGCCTCATTGAGTATGAAGACTTTGTCAGGATGCTTTGGATCTTCAAAACCTAGGGGTTGAGCAACATATACTTCTTCCTCAAGCTTACTATTGAGGAATGCACTTTTCACATCCATTTTATATAATATGATATTATGATGGTTAGCATAAGCAAGCAATATGCGAATAGCCTCAAGTCTAGCAACAGGTGCAAAAGTTTCATCAAAATCAATTCCTTCAACCTGTGTGTAGCCTTGGGCTATAGGACGAGCCTTATTCCTCACCACAAGGCCATTTTCATCTTTCTTGTTGCGGTAGATCCATTTGGTACCGATGATATTGTGCTTGAGTGGGTCTGGTCGCTTGACAAGTTCCTAGACATTGTTGAGCTCGAATTGATGCAATTCCTCTTGCATCGCTTGAATCCACTCAGGCTCCAAATATTCCTCATCAACTTTGGTGGCCTCATCAACTTTGGTGGGCTCTATGATAGAGACAAAAACAAAGTGCCCACAAAAGTTAGACAAGTGTGAAGCTCTTGAGCGTGTGAGAGGACTTGGTGCGTTGATGTCGTTGATGATTTTCTCGATCTGCATGGATGAGCGGGTTGACAACGTTGATTGGTCTCAACATTTTCTTTAGAGCCATTTTTCTCAGATGCACCAGCATGATTTTCTTCATGTTCTAGAATAACTTCTTCCGCAGATTCTTCAATAGCCTTGAACTTGATGGATTCCTCAGGTGACATTTCATCTAGCACAGGAGGTAGTTGCCCTCTTTGCGAGCCATTACTTTCATCGAACCGCACATCTATAGTTTCAACAACCTTGTGGTGAAAGGTGTTGAAGACTCTGTAGGTGTGCGAGTCCTTTCCATAACCAAGCATAAAACCTTCGATGCAATTTTAGAATTGTCATGAGGATCTCTAATCTAACATTTAGCACCGAAGACTTTAAAATAACTCACACTAGGTTTCTTGTCAGTGAGGAGTTCACATGAGGTATTTTTGAAGAATTTGTTAAGATATACCCTATTGATGATGTGGCATGCAGTATCAATAGCCTCAGGTCAGAAGCGAGGAGGCGTCTTGTATTCATCAAGCATAGTGTGAGCCATCTCAACAAGAGTCATGTTCTTGCGCTCCATGAAACCATTCTGCTGAGGAGTATAGGGGGTAGATAACTCGTGAGTAATACCAAGTTCATCAAGATAGTCATCAAGACTAGTATTCTTGAACTCGGTCCCATTGTCACTCCTAATGTGTTTGATCTTCACACTGAAGTTCATCGAAGCCCTTGAGGAAAATCGTTTGAAGACTTCGTGCACTTCAGTTTTGTAAGTGATGATATGCACCCATGTATAACGACAATAGTCATCAAAAATAACAAAGCCATATACAGATTCTGCATTTGTGAATGTGGCATAATGAGTAGGGCCAAAGAGATCCATGTGAGGCAATTCAAATGGACAAATGGTAGTCATGACTTTCTTTGAGGGATGCTTGGACTTGGTCATTTTTCCAGCTTCACAAGCTCCACATAGATGGTCCTTAAGGAATTTGACACCCTCGATGCCAATGACATGCTTCTTCTTTGTGAGTGTGTGCAAGTTCCTCATGCCAGCATGACCTAGTCATCGATGCCATAACCAGCCTTCTGAAGCTTTTGCAAGTAGACATATGGCAGGCTGTAGTCCTGTAGAGAAATCAACAATATACAAGTCTCCTTTCCTAAAGCCTTCGAAGACTTTGGAATTGTCAGATTCCATGATCACAACGCAATGATATTTTCCAAAGACAACAAGCATATCAAGATCACAAAGCATTGAGAAAGACATGAGGTTGAATCCTAAGGACTCGACAAGCATGACTTTGTCCATGTGTCGATCCGTTTGAGATCACAACCCTACCTACACCCAATACCTTGCTTTTGCCTTTGTCAATGTAGGTGATATGCTTCAGATGCGATGGGATAAAGCAGTGTCCATCAATAAGTTTTTGTCATCGGTCATGTGATTTGTACATCCACTGTCGAGGACCCACTCAGTAGCTTTGGGTTGATCATCATGCAGATGAATTAGTGCATCTTACGAACTCATATACTTCATCACTGAAGAATATGACATCAAATTCATCAGATTGAATTTCATCAAGTAGTACAACAGATATAACAGTATAAGGACGTGAGAAATGAATATTCATTTCTTCATGATTAGCTTGTGTCCTATCAAGCATATTCAGGTCTCCAACAAATTCATTAGACGTTCAAGTTCGTCTGGAGACCTAACCCTACATAAGCGATTAGTTCTTTTTCTTCACCACCCACATCTGGAGGTGTGGCAAAGAGTTCATCATTCTGTGAGCTCCATAAGAGAAAGGTGGCATAGAAGCCAGTCCACTTCGTTTCACAAAAGAGGGGTTAGAGTAAGCATATGAATAAGCAGAGAAATTCTTCGAGGGCTTATGAACATAATGATTTGAAGAATAATGCACATATTCATAGCTCTTAGATTTTCCCTGCGAAACAGAAGTGTTAGTACGATGATGTTCATATGAGGATTTTGATCCATTTGAGGAATTCGATCCTCGTGAGGAATTTGGTCCATATGAGGACTTGGATCCATATGGAGACTTTGGTCCATATGAAGAATTTGATTGGGGGTTCCTATTCTTCACAAGTGGTGTCATGATGACATTCACCCGAAGACTTTCGAGGCACCTTTTGGGAACCCAGATTTTCTTCATAGGGGGGCCATTCCTGTAGTTAGTTCCAACATATCTAGCAAATACTTCACCATTCTGATTTTTGAATAGTTTATAGTTTGAGTCAAATGGCTCATCAGAAGAATATGAAGATTCACATGTAAAGCCAGACAAAATGGATGGATCTACGAGAGGTCCTTTTCCAGCAACCCATGAGGTTTTAGGATACTGCTCAGGTTTCCAGTAGGTCCCATCAGCATTGAGTTCCCTTTCAAAGGCAATACCCTCTTTCCTAGGGTTCCTATTGAGGATCTGCTTTTTAAGCACATCACAAAGAGCCTGATGCCCTTTGAGGCTTTTGTACATGTCAGGACCCCGATTCCAAGTCACATCGATCTAGCCGGTAACACCTCATATCACATTGCGGCCTCACGCACGGTATCCCACGGGTGTCACCTTACCATGGCACGGGACCGTTTGCGCCTTTTGGCTCACGTATATGATAGTGTCGCTAGCATCCATATGACATAGAACCCGGGCCGACATGGCTAGTCGTGAACCCAAAGCGGCACAGACCTATGGAGATAGGCATACATGAATCACATCGAGCATGTCGGTTATCAGCGAGTGAATCCGGGCTGTAGCACTGGGCTAACAGGACTCCGGGGAACCCGGGCTGTAGCAGGCTAGGCAGGACTCCGGATGTCACCGCATGACATTTCCCCGAAGGGACAGACATAGGAACAAAGTGAAACACATGCCGACCAGTCAAGTGTCCTGAGCAGTAGTGCTGGGCTAGCAGGACTCCGGTGAACCGGGCTGTAGCGGACTACTATGGCTCAAGGAACACTAGACTACATTTCCCCATAAGAAAGGCTACCAAGGATAAACAACTAGATTGTCGGATCCCACTCATACCAAGCATTTCATTCACACACACAATATGCCCGATATGAGTACATACAACATGGCATCACAACAAAACTCTACAACTCAAGTACTTTATTTAAAGGCTCTAGAGAGTCATACATAACAAGTTCATACAAGTAGGGGTCACATGACCCGACACTCAAGTCATACAAGCATACAAGCACAAGCGGAAGTAAATAGTCTGAGTATAGACACTAGAAAGCAAGAAGGCTTCCGAAGCCTATCTATCTACATAGGGCCCTCCATGGCCAGGATCACCACCTGGGTGGCTAGTCACTCGTCAACATCAAGGTCTACGTAGAACCCATCGGAGGGGGCGGTGTTGTCGTTTGAAAACAGTAATTAAGCAAACATGAGTACAAAGGTACTCAGCAAGTCTTACAACAGAACCTACCATACATGCTCATTCTCAAGAAGGTGGTGGGGTTATTGCAGCAAGCCAGCTTTGACTCTTGGCTAGGCTATCCTACGGAACTCCACTAGTAAAATAGTTTTCGCACACGAGTCCACTACTCACCAACACAATACTCCACCGGGGATCCTCCCTCGTCATCCTACGAGAGGGCCATCCTCGGTACTCACACTTATCTTGAGTCTTTTAGTAGTAACCATTAACTTGTCTATGAACTGTATAGGCAACCAAGTAGTCCTTTACCACGGACGTGGCTATTCGAATAGTTTATACCCTGTAGCGGTGTACTTCGTCACACATGTTTCCACCACTTAGCGTCTGCACACGATATGTGCTCGGCAGACTTCAAGCGAAAACCGATGTGAGCGTAGACCACGACCTGACTAACCGCACAAGTCTCTAGTCCAGGTTTATCGCCTATTCAGGTTCCATCCGCAAGGAAATCCGACCGGGGTGTCCTCAATGGCCCCAAACGATGTGTACAGGGTCCCAAGACGCGAAATGGGCGCCCGACATACCCGACCATAGTGTATCTACCGCATCATAGCCCACCCCTAGGGTCAGTGCTACGCACGGCCGCCAACACATAACCTACAAACACCAGAAACTAGTTGCAACTCCTGGACAGAGGGCGGGAGGGGTCAGTAAGTCGAGCGGGGTCATATTTCAGGGCCCAATGTGTGGTAGTAGCTGAATCTTAAATCACGCATACAGATCTCAGTTCTTATGGACGACTTCAATGAAACAACCCACCATGTACTCCTACATGGCCTCTCATCGATACCTTTACCAACACATGTTCAACACATCCCTCATATTACCGACATAATCATTTCACTCTAGCCCATCACCCAGATGAACCAGACCTGACACAACTCTAAGCATAGCAGGCATAGCAAGGTAGGAATCACATACATGGCTCAATCAACTCCTACACATGCTAGTGGGTTTCATCTAGTTACTGTGGCAATGAGAGGTCATGCAGAGGATAAGGGTTCAACTACCGTAGCACACAGCAGTTTGAATCGCGTTGTCTTAATGCAGTAAACAAGAGCAGAAGCGAGAACATGGGTTTGTATCGGAATGATCAATGGGTTGCTTGCCTGTTGTAGTGGTAGTAGGGTACTACCCTTCAGACGGATACTCGGGGTTATCCTTGGAGGCAGAACCTACCACGAAAGATACACCAAACATAATCAACACATGGCAATATGCAACAATATGATGCATGCTATGACATGGCAAAATGAATGTGTCTTGGCCTAATGCAAGCTAAAACAGAAAGGTATGAACACATTTGAAACGAAGATTCAATGATAGCTCATTTAACTTAGCCTTATTAGTGCATTATCTTATATTGCTTAAACAGCAAGGTTATCTTGTTTTGTCATGCACGAAACCATTACAGATGGATAGATTGATTTTTTCTGATCATTTTTCATATATAAATCTTTGCATTTGGAGCTATGGTTGATTTTCTACGATTTTTAGAAGTTTTGGCTATTTTCTGGAATTTCCTATTAAAGAATAAATCCAGTAATTGGATTAATGCGTCAGGATGACATAGGTGTGATGTCAGCGGGTCAACTGGGTCGGCCAGGTCAAACCTGACTGGTGGGCCCTGTCTGTCAGTGACTCAGCTAATTAACAGAATTAAATTAACACTAATTAGTTGTTAGTGGGGCCTGGGCCCACATGTCAGTGACTAAACTAATTAAAATTAGTTAAAACTAATCCTAAACTAATTAGCAGACCAGCCCCACCTGACATAGACTCGGAGGGGGGGTCAACCTGGGCCCACACGGGGTCAAACAGGGTCAACTCGCCGGCGTCTAGCCGCCGGCGAGGCCAGACGCGGCGGAGCAGCGCGGGATTTGCACTCCGACGACCAAAAGGACGGCGGAGACTATCTACGTGATGCGGGGAGGAAGCCGCGTTGAGTGGTGGCAGTGGGTGGAGCTGGGGTGGCCGGAAACATCGCCGGCGACGAGTTTGGCGGCGGCCGGAGCTCGGGGCATGGGGAGGCGCGTGGTTTGGTGCGTTGAGCTCCTGGAGGTGCGGTAGGACTAGTGGACAGGGTGGCGCGACCGTTGGGTGGCCGGAGCCTCGTCGGTGACGAGCTCCGTGGCGGTGCGTGCGAGTGAGCTACGTGCGGTCGCTACGGGGCTCGAGAGAGAAAACAGAGAGGGTGGGGAGGTGGCTGAGCTCACGGGGGTCTCGTCGAGGCAGTCGGAGAGGTCGAGGATGAGCTGATGCGGCGGGGACGGCGAAGGGGATCTCCGGTGGCCGGAGTTGAGGACGAGCTCGGTGTAGCATCTCCGGGGCGAGCGAGCGCTTGGGGCTCGGCCTACTCGATGTAGTCGATGACGGCGGAGCTTCCTGGCATGACGAGGCAACAAATGGACGGCGGTGGCTGCAGTGGAGCTTGTCGGCGACGACGGCTGCGCTCGGCAGGGAGATGGGGAGAGAGCCAGAGAGGGGGATAGTCCACGGGGAGAGTGGGAAGAAAGAGAGGGAGACGTGGGGGTCGGCGTGGCACTCGTAGACGCCTCCAGGGCATCGGCGGAAGCAGGAGGTGGCCGGCGTGTGGCCGCGGGCGCCGGCCACGCGCTCCTCGTCCTCCTGGCGAGAGGAGGAGGACGACTGGCATGAGCCAGTGGACTGGGCCGAGCCGGTGGGCTGGTGGGCTGACCCAGGTAAGTCCCTCTTCTTTCTCTCCTTTTCTGTTTTTTTATTTATTATTTCTGTAACTTCAGGGCTTTATTAAAAATGCCAGGGCATTACCATAAATCATAAAATTAATCATGGCCACTTCTTAGAATATATCCAACAACAAACATTTTTGTTTATGATTACTTGAGCATTTAAAATATTTTATAGAATTTAAATGCCCAAATGCAAATACTAAAAGGATTAATCCAATGACCTTAGATGTCCTAGAAAAATGTGCACCATTTTTGTCAAAGGTTTTAACCCAAAACAAAAAGGGTGGGCTTTTTAGAAGGGCATTTCAGGTTCATTGAAAAAGTTTTTAGTAAACCCTAGTTGTTCCAGGGGGGTGCTGGGGGTTCTGTCATCCCCATTTCAAATTTAAAAGGAATTTAAACATGATGCACACTCTAATGCTTAAAGTAGCTAGGGTGTGACAACTCACCCCCACTCAAAAGAATCTCGTCCCGAGATTTAGGATCCTCCGGAAAGAAGGTGGGGTACTCGAGTCGAAGACGATCCTCCCTTTCCCAAGTGGCTTCTTTCTCGGAATGGTGTGACCATTGAACCTTGAGAAACTTGATATTATGACGTCGAGTGGTACACTCAGCTTGATCAAGGATACGAACGGGATATTCCCGATATGAGAGGTTATCTTGTAGATCAAGCGTTTCATGGTCCACTCCACGGATAGGATCCGCGAAGCAACGCCTGAGTTGAGAAACGTGGAAGACATCATGAACTCTGGAAAGATGCGAACGTAGTTCCAATTGGTAGGCAACTTCTCCTCGTTTGGCAAGAATGCGAAAGGGTCCGATGTAGCGAGGAGCCAATTTGCCTTTGATACCGAGACGATGGGTTCCCTTTAACGGAGTAACCCGAAGGTAAGCCTTCTCGCCAACTTCAAAAGTCATGAGCTTATGTTTACGATCATATTGGCTCTTTTGACGAGATTGGGCTGTTTTCAATTTCTCACGAATAACGCAAACCTGCTCTTCTGCTTCCCGAATCATATCCGGGCCAAAGAGTTTTCTTTCCCCGGTTTCTGACCAGTTAAGAGGCGTTCGACATTTTCGTCCATAGAGAACTTCGAAAGGAGCCTTGCCCAAGCTAGCTTGATAACTATTGTTATAAGCAAACTCCGCGAATGGAAGGCAATTCTCCCAACCCATTCCGAACGAGATGATAGAAGCTCGGAGCATATCTTTTAGAATTTGATTGACTCGCTCTACTTGACCACTTGATTGAGGATGGAAGGCGGTGCTAAAAGAGAGACGAGTTCCCATAGCATTTTGGAAACTTTCCCAAAATCGAGAGGTGAAGAGACTCCCACGGTCCGAGTTAATTTCCAATGGAACACCATGAAGAGACACTATTCGGGAGATGTATAAGTCGGCTAGCTGGCTAGCGGTGATACTCTCACGAACAGGTAGAAATTGGGCTACTTTGGAAAGACAGTCGATCACGACGAAGATGGCATTATTCCCTCTCTTGGTCCTGGGAAACCTAGTGATGAAATCCATACTGATTTTATCCCATTTCCACTCAGGAATAGCCAAAGGTTGAAGGGTGCCAGCAGGCCGTTGATGCTCTGCTTTAACACGACGACAGACGTCGCAGCTAGCAATGTATTGAGCAATTTCTCTCTTCATGCTAGTCCACCAATACCTCTGGCGTAGGTCTTGATACATCTTGGTACTACCGGGATGAATGGTGCGAGGGGAGTCATGAGCTTCCTTGAGAATCAACTGGCGTAGATGTTGTTTCTTGGGAACCACCAAGCGGTTCTCGAAGAAGACAACACCTCGCTCATCCATGGAAAAACATTTAGCAAATCCGCTAGCAATGTTTTCCTTAATCCGGAATATGCCCTTCTCACGCTTCTGGGTAGCTATGATTTGATCCATAAGGGTAGGTTTCGCCACCAGGGTGGATAGAAAACCTCGAGGAACAATGTGAAGATTAAGCTTACGAAATTCCTCATGGAGAAGTGCTTGACTTTGTTGTAACATCAGGTTGTTACAATTGGACTTACGACTTAGTGCATCAGCCATGACATTGGCTTTACCCTGGGTGTAAGTTATTCCTAAGTCGTAATCCGAGATCAACTCGACCCAACGTGTTTGCCGGAGATTCAAATCTTGTTGGGTGAAGATATATTTCAAACTTTGGTGATCGGTGAAGATCTCGCAACGATTACCGAGGAGGTAATGTCGCCAAGTTTTAAGTGCATGGATACAGCTGCAAGCTCTAGATCATGTGTGGGATAATTTTCCTCATGTGGGTGTAATTTCCGTGAAGCATAGGAATTTACCTGACAATCTTGCATGAGTATGCAACCTAGTCCTTGTCGCGAGGCATCGCAATAGATAATAAAGTCCTTGGAGAAATCTGGTGGTACCAGTACGGGAGCAGATGTCAGGCGTCTTTTCAGTTCCTAAAAGCTAAACTCGCACTGTGGAGTCCACTCGAACTTTTTATCTTTCTTGAGGAGTTCAGTTAGAGGTTTAGCAACCTTGGAGAAATTCTCGACGAAGCGGCGGCAGTAGCTCGCTAAGCCAAGGAAGCTCCGAACTTGCTTGACCGTCTTAGGTGGAGTCCAATCAAGGACAGCTTGAACTCGCTCGGGATTGACAGCAATACCCTTACCAGAGATTACATGGCCTAGATAGGTCACTTCTGGCAACCAAAATTCACACTTGGAGAATTTGGCATAAAGGCGATGCTCTCGAAGTTTCGTCAATACCAGCCTTAGATGTTCGGCATGTTCCTCTTCATTCTTGGAGTAGATGAGTATGTCATCGAGGTATACTACGACGAATTTATCCAAATACTCCATGAAGACCGAGTTCATTAACCGAGAGAAGGTGGCTGGGGCATTGGTTAAACCGAAGGACATAACCGTGTACTCGTATTGGCCATAACGAGTAACAAAGGCCGTTTTGGGAATGTCCCCGTTTCTGATTTTGATTTGATGGTAGCCCAACCTCAAATCCATCTTGGAAAAGATTGAGGATCCAGTGAGATGATCATACAGATCGTTGATCCTGGGAAGTGGATACTTGTTCTTGATAGTGACCAAGTTGACAGGTCGGTAATCTACAACCATTCGATCCGTTCCATCCTTCTACTTGACGAAGAGGACGGTGCAAGCCCAAGGAGAGGAACTAGGACGGATGAAACCCTTTTTCAAGGACTCATCGAGTTGGTTCTTAAGCTCGGCTAGTTCTAAGGGTGCCATCTTATAGGGTCTCCTAGAAATTGGAACGGTTCCTGGAACAAGGTCTATCACAAACTCGACATCCCTGTCAGGTGTTACACCTGGCAGTTCTTCTGGAAAGACATCCGGAAAGTCTCGGACTACCGGAACATCTTCAAGGTCTGGAAGGGGGTTGGCATTTAGGGAGTAAAGCCGGCGCTTGGCCACTCGAGTTAAGACATTGACTGTCTTGCCCGATGGGTGAGTAAGTTGAACGGTTCTAGTGGCACAATCAATCTTAGCATAATGAGCTGACATCCAGTCCATACCCAAGATGATGTTTATGTCCGAGGATTGAGAGCTATTAAGGATGCAAGGAAGACAAGTCTATCGACAAGAATTTTGTTCCCATGGCTTACTCTAGAAGTTTGCCATCTAGAGCCAGGGGTTTGAATTTCCATGGTAGAGGGCATGTCACAGAATGTCGTGTTATGCAATCGAGCATAGTTCTTGGACATGAATGAATGAGATGCTCCAGTATCAAAAAGAACAGATGCCGGATGGCAATTAACAAGGAGCGTACCAAGGACGACGTTAGGATCCTCATGAGCCTCCTCGGCTGAAACATAGTTGACATGGCCATGTGCAGTGGTGACCGGCTTGGCGTAGAATGTCTTTCCCGCTGGCTTACCACGGCCAACGGACTTTCTAGTCTGATTGTGGTTGTTCTGGGGACACTCTCGACTATAGTGACCCGGCTCTCCACACTTGAAACATGTCACCACATTGGGGCGTGGAGCAGCATTAGCAGCAGGGCCACCATAGGGCTTGGGCGGTGCAAACTGCTGGTTGGGACGAGGCGCCTCAAAGGATGGCCTCGGAATGAACCTGGGTGGCAGTGCCGTGCTTGGGATCCACACCCGGCGCTTCTGAGCTCCAGAGCCGGATGAAGAGCCAAAATCACATGAGTGCTTGCGTGAAGCGTCATAGTCAGACTGGCCTGACTCAACACTGATGGCTTTATTAACCAACTTCTGAAAGGAGGTGTACTCGTGCAGACGAAGATCGCGGCGAAGCTCAGGGCTAAGTCCCTTGCGGAACCTTGCCTGCTTCTTAGCGTTAGTAGATACTTCTTCAGGAGCATAACGTGCCAGATTCCCAAATTCACGACTATAAGCATCCACGGCCAGTCTTCCTTGGGTGAAATTGCAGAACTCCTCCCTCTTGCGATCGATGAGACCTTCCGAAATGTGATGCTCACAGAAAGCCTCACTGAATTCAGCCCAAGTAGTGATTTGGCCGACCGGGCGCATAGCTTCAAAATTTTCCCACCAGAGGCTAGTAGGGCCTTCGAGATGGTAGGCAGCATAAGTAACCTTATCAGCTTCGGCTACGTTGGCAGAACGTAGGTTGTGGGTGATGCTGCGAAGCCAGTCATCCGCGTCGAGGGGCTCGACGGAATGGTTAAAAGTTGGTGGGTACAGTTTGATAAAGTCATTGATTGACACCAAGTCATTTCGCGGATGGCGTGCAGTGTTCTGCTCAATCCGCTCTAGTAAGCGGTTAGTCTCACGCTTGTTTCTTTCCGCCTCCAGCATCACTTTGGCCAGAGAAGGCGGGTGAGGCAGATTTTCACCCCTAGCTGCACTGGCTTCCCCCTGCTCTGGGGCAGCAGGGTTGCTGCGGGTGTTGACCATCCTAGGAGAAAACAAGACAACGGTTTAGGTAAGGATGGCTCAAACTTAGCAAGGAAGTGCAGAATGTAATGGATAACACGGAATGCAGAGATGTTCATCCGTATGTCATGGTAATATAAAACTGCCATATATATACCAACGGTCATACACACCATACATAGTTTAGTACAAGCCCAGGCTATAGTACAACTATGATGAAAGACATTACATCTCATCGGAGGCATTCCAAGCTCCTATACATTATTTGTCTACACCTCCGGAATTGATTACACACAAAGTCATATTCCACAAGTCACGCAGGACAGTGGAGATACAACTATTACAATACTAGTGATACTACTACTAACTCAGACAGCTCTGTAGTAGTCCTCATAGAAGTCACCTCCATAGCCTGGAAGTTCAACGTGATCATCCGGGAACAGACGGTCCTGAGGAGCTTGTGGACCAAAGGGGCTAGGATGAGGTCTTGGACCAACAAATGGTGGCCTGCGGGGACCATGGGGAGGGGTGATGCCTCCCACATCACACCGATCCACCATGTCTGGCAGAGCAGATCTCACAGGATACAGATCCCTTGTATCCATACATCCTGCTTGCATCGCAGGTGCAAACCGAGTCAATGTGGCCCAATGATCAGCAGGGGTGTTGAAAAGCTCCAGCCTCAAGGCCCGATTCTCTCGGTCCTTATCCTCGAGCATCTCGGCAGTGGTACGAGTTAATGAGTCCTCCTAAGTGGAGTCAGCATAGATAGCCTGAAGATACCCTTGCGCTCCCGGAAGTGAAGCTGGCATGTAACGGAAGTCGGTGTTCCGAAGTAGGCCAGTCCGGACTCGCATGATGGTGATCATGGAATAGGCAGCATCCTGCACAGCCATCTCAATAGTAACCCCGAGTCCATAGGAATAGTGGAGGGGCTCGGTAGATCCAGGATAAGAAGGAAATATCCTGACGGTGCAGAAATATTGGCTTTGATTAAAGTCTCGGAACTGCTCTTCGACAGTGTATTCGGGATACCAATGGTAACCCGTCTCGATCATTACCCGGACTAACATAGCAGTATGACCGGGCACATCAAGGCACCGGGTCAGGCGAACCACTTGGTTTGAGCACGAGTGGCCATCTGAAAGAACAACCACAATGCAAAGACATTAGAATTTCTAGGAAAAATTGGACTGCATAACAGCTGTAAATGCTCAGAAAAAGATTTGAGACATCCACAACAGTTTGCAATACCACTCAACAACATCATATCAAGTTTCTGATTCAACTGGCAACATACTAAAGGTAGTACGAACTGTACTGAGGCTTGTATCAACAATCCTATAAGCTACTACAGATTAGTAACACGTGAACCTGACAGAGGAAGAGAGCCTAGTCCTTAACCCACGTTGAATGAGAAGAGAATGACTCTGATCAGAGGGCATAAGGTAAAGGAGTAAAAGAGCCTTACGTTCCCTCCCACAATCAATTCCCCTACATATAACTAAAGCATTTCTAGACTTGACATCGACCAGTTTGGCTCAACGAACCTACAGGCAGTCCGGCTCTGATACCAACGCTGTCAGGACCCCGATTCCAAGTCACATCGATCTAGCCGGTAACACCTCATATCACATTGCGGCCTCACGCACGGTATCCCACGGGTGTCGCCTTACCATGGCCCGGGACCGTTTGCGCCTTTTGGCTCACATATATGATAGTGTCGCTAGCATCCATATGACAGAGAACCCGGGCTGACATGGCTAGTCGTGAACCCAAAGCGGCACAGACCTATGGAGACAGGCATACATGAATCACATCGAGCATGTCGGTCATCAGCGAGTGAATCTGGGCTGTAGCACTAGGCTAACAGGACTCCGGGGAACCCGGGCTGTAGCAGGCTAGGCAGGACTCCGGATGTCACCGCGTGACATTTCTCCGAAGGGACAGACATAGGAAAAAAGTGAAACACATGCCGGCCAGTCAAGTGTCCTGAGCAGTAGTGCTGGGCTAGTAGGACTCCGGTGAACCGGGCTGTAGCGGACTACTATGGCTCGAGGAACACTAGACTACATTTCCCCATAAGAAAGGCCGCCAAGGATAAACAACTAGATTGTCGGATCCCACTCATACCAAGCATTTCAATCATACACACAATATGCCCGATATGAGTACATACAACATGGCATCACAACAAAACTCTACAACTCAAGTACTTTATTTAAAGGCTCTAGAGAGCCATACATAACAAGTTCATATAGGTAGGGGTCACATGAACCGACCCTCAAGTCATACAAGCATACAAGCACAAGCGGAAATAAATAGTCTGAGTATAGACACTAGAAAGCAAGAAGGCTTCCGAAGCCTGTCTATCTACATAGGGCCCTCCATGGCCAGGATCACCACCTGGGTGGCTAGTCACTCGTCGACATCAAGGTCTACGTAGAACCCATCGGAGGGGGCGGTGTTGTCATCTGAAAACAATAATTAAGCAAACATGAGTACAAAGGTACTCAGCAAGTCTTACAACAGAACCTACCATACATGCTCATTCTCAAGAAGGTGGTGGGGTTATTGCAGCAAGCCAGCTTTGACTCTTGGCTAGGCTATCCTACGGAACTCCACTAGTAAAATAGTTTTTGCACACGAGTCCACTACTCACCAACACAATAATCCACCGGGGATCCTCCCTCATCATCCTACGAGAGGGCCATCCTCGGTACTCACACTTATCTTGAGTCTTTTAGTAGTAACCATTAACTTGTCTATGAACTGTATAAGCAACCAAGTAGTCCTTTACCGCGGACGTGGCTATTCGAATAGTTTATACCCTGCAGGGGTGTACTTCGTCACACATGTTTCCACCACTTGGCGTCTGCACACGACATGTGCTCGGCAGACTTCAAGCGAAAACCGACGTGGGTGTATACCACGACCTGACTAACCGTACAAGTCTCTTGTCCAGGTTTATCGCCTATTCAGGTTCCATCCGCAAGGAAATCTGACCGGGGTGTCCTCAATGGTCCCAAACGATGTGTACAGGGTCCCGAGATGCCAAACGGGCGCCCGGCATACCCGGCCACAGTGTATCTACCGCATCATAGCCCACCCCTAGGGTCAGCGCTACGCACGGCCGCCAACACATAACCTACGAACACCAGAAACTAGTTGCAACTCCTGGACAGAGGGCGAGAGGGGTTAGTAAGTCGAGCGGGGTCATATTTCAGGGCCCAATGTGTGGTAGTAGCTGAATCTTAAATCACGCATACAGATCTCAGTTCTTATGGATGGCTTCAATGAAACAACCCACCATGTACTCCTACATGGCCTCTCATCGATACCTTTACCAACACATGTTCAACACATCCCTCATATTACCGACATAATCATTTCACTCTAGACCATCACCGAGATGAACCAGACCTGACACAACTCTAAGCATAGCAGGCATAGCAAGGTAGGAAACACATACATGGCTCAATCAACTCCTACACATGCTAGTGGGTTTCATCTCGTTACTGTGGCAATGACAGGTCATGTAGAGGATAAGGGTTCAACTACCGTAGCACACAACAGTTTGAATTGCGTTGTCTTAATGCAGTAAACAAGAGCAGAAGCGAGAACATGGGTTTGTATCGGAATGATCAATGGGTTGCTTGCCTGTTGTAGTGGTAGTAGGGTACTGCCCTTCAGACGGATACTCGGGGTTATCCTTGGAGGAAGAACCTTCCACGAAAGATACACCGAACATAATCAACACATGGCAATATGCAACAATATGATGCATGCTATGACATGGCAAAATGAATGTGTCTTGGCCTAATGCAAGCTAAAACAGAAAGGTATGAACCCATTTGAATCAAAGATTCAAATGATAGCTCATTTAACTTAGCCTTATTAGTGCATTATCTTATATTGCTTAAACAGCAAGGTTATCTTGATTTGTCATGCATGAAACCATTATAGATGGATAGATTGAATTTTTTTGATCATTTTTCATATATAAGTCTTTGCATTTGGAGCTATGGTTGATTTTCTATGATTTTTAGAAGTTTTGGCTATTTTCTGGAATTTCCTATTAAAGAATAAATCCAGTAATTGGATTAATGCGTCAGCATGACATAGGTGTGACGTCAGCGGGTCAATTGGGTCGGCCAAGTCAAACCTGACTGGTGGGCCCTGTCTGTCAGTGACTCAGCTAATTAACAGAATTAAATTAACACTAATTAGCTGTTAGTGGGGCCTGGGCCCACATGTCAGTGACTAAACTAATTAAAATTAGTTAAAACTAATCCTAAACTAATTAGCAGACCGGCCCCACCTGTCATAGACTCAGTGGGGGTCAACCTGGGCCCACATGGGGTCAAATGGGGTCAACTCGCCGGTGTCTAGCCGCCGGCGAGGCCAGACGCGGCGGAGGAGCGCGAGATTTGTACTCCGGCGACCAAAAGGATGGCGGAGACTATCTACGTGATGCGGGGAGGAAGCCGCGTCGAGTGGTGGCAGTGGGTGGAGCTGGGGTTGCCGGAAACATCGCCGGCGACGAGTTTGGCGGCGGCCGGAGCTTGGGTGAGGTCGAGCTAGTCGCTAGGGGGCATGGGGTGGCGCGTGGTTTGGTGCGTTGAGCTCCTGGAGGTGCGATAGGACTAGTGGACAGGGTGGCGCGGCCGTTGGGTGGCCGGAGCCTCGTCGGAGACGAGCTCCACGACAGTGCGTGCGGGTGAGCTACGTGCGGTCGCTACGGGGCTCGAAAGAGAAAACGGAGAGGGTGGGGAGGTGGTTGAGCTCATGGGGGTCTCGTCGAGGCAGTCGGAGAGGTCGGGGATGAGTTGATGCGGCAGGGACGGTGAAGGGGATCTCCGGTGGCTGGAGTTGAGGACGAGCTCGGTGCAGCGTCTCCGGGGCGAGCGAGCGCTCGGGGCTCGGCCTACTCGATGTAGTCGACGACGGCAGAGCTTCCTGGCATGACGAGGCAACGAATGGACGGCGGTGGCTGCGGTGGAGCTTGTCGGCGGCGACGGCTGCGCTCGGCAGGGAGATGGGGAGAGAGCCAGAGAGGGGGAGAGGCCACGGGGAGAGTGGGAAGAAAGAGAGGGAGACGTGGGGGTCGGTGTGGCACTCGTAGACGCCTCCAGGGCGTCGGCGGAAGCAGGAGGTGGCCGGCGTGTGGCCGCGGGCGCCGGCCACACGCTCCTCGTCCTCCTGGCGAGAGGAGGAGGACGACTGGCATGAGCCAGTGGACTGGGCCGAGCCGGGTGGGCTGGTGGGCTGCGCCAGGTAAGTCCCTATTCTTTCTCTCCTTTTCTATTATTTATTTATTATTTCTATAACTTCAGGGCTTTATTAAAAATGCCAAGGCATTACCATAAATCATAAAATTAATCATGGCCACTGCTTAGAATATATCCAACAACAAACATTTTTGTTTATGATTATTTGAGCATTTAAAATATTTTATAGCATTTAAATGCCCAAATGCAAATACTAAAAGGATTAATCCAATGACCTTAGATGTCCTAGAAAAATGTGCACCATTTTTGTCAAAGGTTTTAACCCAAAACAAAAAGGGTGGGCTTTTTAGAAGGGCATTTCAGGTTCATTGAAAAAGTTTTTAGTAAACCCTAGTTGTTCCAGGGGGGTGCTGGGGGTTCTGTCATCCCCATTTCAAATTTAAAAGGAATTTAAACATGATGCACACTCTAATGCTTAAACTAGCTAGGGTGTGACAATACATGCTTGTTACATACAATTCGTTCAACCCTGCATTGTCAGTGATACTTGTCGTATCCTCAGATGAGGAATTTGTGTCCATAGAGACAGTTGATGAATTTGCAGCAATAGAAGCATTTGAACTTTCAGGTGAAGAATTAATAGATTCATGTTCAATGCATTTCAAACATGGTGGAATGAATTCATCTTGAGGGGAACTGATCTGTTGAGCAACCAATGAGTCATTTTCCTTCTGAAGATCTTTATAACTGACCGTTAGCTTTTCAAGATCTTGCTTTCTTTGAAGAAATTCATAAGAAAGCTTCTCATGGTCGGCTAAGAGAGTGTTATGATGACTCTAAAGGTTATCAAACTTAGTATGAAGTCTCTGAAGATTTTGAGTCAGAGTTTGAGTTCGATCCATTTCTTCACCCAATAGGTCATCGCTTTTGTCTAGCAAATTTTGAACCTTTTCCAAAGATCTTTGTTGTTTACTGGCAATAGTAGCAAGCTTGGAATAGCTGGGTACAAAATCATCATCAGATTCATCATCACTAGACTCATATGAGGAACGTTTTGTTACCTTTGCACCTTTTGCCATGAGGCATGGTGCTGAAGATGATGGTTCAGGTTCGAAAGTCATTGTTTTGAGTGATTCCTTGAAATCATCAAACCAGGGATCATGACGAGTTCGATGACCTTCATAGATGTCAGATTCGGTCCCAGATAAGCTTCGCATTGCAGAGATGCATAATGAGCCTGAACTAATTTCTGGGTAGGCAAGAGCAGATGATATCCTTCGCCATGATGTCAAGTCGAGTGTACTTGTGAATATCATTAGCATCCGCCATCTTGCATAGATCGGTTAGACCAATCTCAGTGACGGTCCACAGCTCGCCGTTCATTGCCATGAGGCACTTCCTCATCATGGCCTATCACTTGGGATAATCATGACCGTCAAAGATGGGGCATGCCACTTTCTTCATTCCCATGATCGACATAACTAAAACTCCAGGTCGTTAAACCAAAATCACACGGAACAAGGGAGTACCTTGCTCTGATACCAATTGAAAGTGCGTTATATCGACTAGAGGGGGTGAATAGGAGATTTTTACAAATTCGTCACTAAGGAAATTCAACTTGAGGAATTTCCTAGGTCACAAACTATAAGCAGCGCAATAAGTACTCTGGTGCTTGCATAACAGAGTACTAGCATAGTGATCATGATGAAATGAAACATACACAGAGCACATGTAGCATGTAAATAGGATAAGCAGGCTAAAGACAAAGTGATTGAAGAATTAGGATTGATGAAATTGAGAAAGTCTTCAGTCAAAGTCTTCAAATAGTAACCGGAAGGTTCATCAACACATGAATGAGGAAATGAAAGGGTTGAGGAAATACAACCAGTAGCTTGGTGAAGACGATGATTTGGTAGACCAGTTCCAACTGCTGTGACAGTCGTATGTCTGGTTGGAGCGGCTAGGTATTTAAACCTGAGGACACACAGTCCTCACTGTATTCTCCTTGAGCTAAGGTCACACAGACCTTTCCCAATCACTCGTGGTAAGTCTTCAGGTGACTTCCAAACCTTCATAGACTCGGTCACTCGGCGATCCACAATTTCCTCTTGGATGCTCTAGACCATGACGCCTAACCGTCTGGAGGATGCACAGTCCTCAAAGGTAAAAAGTATCGGTTCCACACATGAACAATCTCTTCAGTGATGCTCAATCACTTTTAATTGTAGGTGTTTGGGTTTGGGTTTTCCTCACTTGATGATTTTCGCTCAAAGTCCTCGGAGGATGGGATGCTCTCAATGACAAGTGTCAGTTTCTCTCAGAGCAGCCAACCAACTAGTGGTTGTAGGGGGCAGCTATTTATAGCCTAGGGAGCAGCCCAACATGATAAGACATAAATGCCATTCAATGATATGACCATCAGGTGGGTAGATATTTTGGGACAGCTGGCACATAACATAGAAATGATCGGAAATTTGAGTATAAAATTCTCACGGCTATCATGTTCCTCACTTGTAGGCAATCCGCACTGGCGAACTCCTAACTCCTCAGTCAGAACATATTCCTCAGAGACTAGAAGATCTTCGTCTCTGTCACTGAAGAAATTGACTGAACTGTATGAGATTTCCAATGGCTTCACTCGAAAGGATTGGGTAGGTGTAGGATTTTGAGATGAGCATCACTTGGAAAGTGTTTACTTAGTTTTACCTCGACCCCCTTTAACAGTACGGTGTTTCCTATGACTCAAGAAAGAGAAAATGAAACTACAAAAACAAAAGTCTTCACGCTTCATAATCCTCGCATGAGTATCAAGTCTTCAAGGTCACACCAATATCCTCACTATCAAAGTCTTCAATAAAACCAAAGTCTTCAACTGAAGACATTCACTTTTAGGGGGCAACTTTCATCGTAAATATCAAACTCCTCAGAGACTTATAGAACCTGTGTACACTCACAAACACATTAGTTCCTTAACCTATATAAGTCTTCAATACACCAAAATCACTAAGGGGCACTAGATGCACTTACAAATGACTTGCGACATATTAGGATTAATAACATGTGGTGGTGTTGCAAGTCTACTCAAAACAGAAGGTGAATCAAGTGAAGAGTGTGATGGCAGTTCCTTACCTCCCCTTGTCCTAGAGGGAACAATCTTGGTTTTAGTATCCTTCAAATTCTAACAAATATAGCTATGCTCCCCGGCAACAATGCCAGAAAAAGGTCTTGATAACCCACAAGTATAGGGGATCACAACAGTTTTCGAGGGTAGAGTATTCAACCCAAATTTATTGATTTGACACACGGGGAGCCAAAAAATATTTGGAAGTATTACCAGCTGAGTTGTCAATTCAACCACACCTGGAGATTAATTATCTGTAGCAAAGTGATCAATAGCAAAGTAGTATGATAGTTTTGATAGTAGTAGCAACAGAAATAGTAACAGTAATAGTGATAGCAATGATTTTGTAGCAAGTGTAATAGTAACGGTAGCAGTAGCACTAGTAACTTAGCAGGAACAATATAAGAGAAATTCATAGGCATTGGATCGGTGGATTCGTTGGATGATATTCATGATATAACAGCCATAACCTAGGGCGGTACAACACTAGCTCCAGTTCATAAATATAATGTAGGCATGCATTCCGTAAATAGTCATACATGCTTATGGAAAGGACTTGCATGACATCTTTTGTCCTACCCTCCCGTGGCAGAGGGGTCCTATTGGAAACTAAGGGATATTAAGGCCCCCTTTTAATAGAGAATCGGACCAAAGCATGAACACATAGTGAATACATGAACTCCTCAAACTATGGTCATCACCGGAAAGTATCCCGACTACTGTCACTCCGGGGTTTATGGATCATAACACGTAATACATGAATATAACTTGCAAGATCGGATCTAGGACATAGATATAATGCGGATAACAAGAGGTAAAGTGTTAGGAAAAGTAGATACGGCAGAGGCGTATCAATCATCAAAACCACTAAGGGAGAATTATGCCCTAACACAACCTCACCGGCAAACCTTATAACCAACCCTCTCGTGTGTGCACCGTCGCCTCTCATCTTGTCTTCTCATCTGCCCTCAACTCCACAGTGATTGGCAAGTCCAGCTGAAAGTCCATTTTGCACTGAAACTCTATTTTGGTGTGATGACAATGTGGTTAGTGGAACTAAGATCGGTTGCTAAATTTTATCTCAGGATATTGGTTCCAAGTGATTCTTGATGGAGATGTGTGACCCCCCAATTCAAAAATATCAAAGACGTGGCCGTCCGGCGATTCGAAGGTTTTAGTTTTGGTTCGTTTCAACGTAGGAAAGACCGCACTATTAAGAGGGCTCGGTGTAGATATGTGTTCTGTGGGAATGCCATTTCCAAAACATAAACACCATCCTACCCATTCCTACCACTTAAATCCATAGTGTGTTTCCATGTGGTACTCACAAAGCTAGCAAAATAAAGTTTCTGGAAACCCGTGCGCACGGGCGGGGGGGGGGGGGGGGGGGGGGTACTGCGTAACTCTATGGGTACCCCGTGCGCATGGGGTCCATGTGCATGGGGTATTGTGTAACTCTTTAAGTACCTCGTGCACACGGGGTGGTGTGAAAGTCTTTGTGTACCCCATGTGCACAGGGCTGACTTAGCTCGTGCGCACGGGGTCCTACGAGCAAAAACGGCCACCCGGGCAAGAACACTATAAAAGCCCCCCTTCTTCCACCTCCATCCCTAACCCTAACGTCTTGTTGAGCTCCACCATTGCTACACTCCACTTTGCTCAATACTCTCAATCCCTCCACCCAAACGTGTTGAAACTTTGGGGATGGGAGAGCAAGACCCGATCTACATCTTGACCAAACCAAATCACGTTCCCTACAACATTTCTTCCCCATTGACTTGTTACTATTGGAGCTTGTGATCCTAGGTGATTAGAGGTTCCTCCGGAAGCTTCATTGCTTGTGGTGTGCTTCGAAGAAGTTTCTAATGGTGTGGTGGTCGCCTTCAAGACCAACCCCGTGTGATTCGAGGCTCATCCATTGGGGGTGACTCAAAAGAGAATATGGTGAGCCTTCGTGGCATTCCGCAAGCCTTGGCTCTGACACAACTCTAAACGGAAAGTAGCTCTTCCCCAAGGAAGAGTGAACTTAGGGATAAAATTCGCGTCCTCGCATCACTTGTGATTAATCCTTTCCCGCACTTTACTTTGTCTTGTATGCTTTGTTGGCTTGCTAATTAGATTGTTGCCTAGCATATTTGGCTCTAAGCTTGCTTGTCATATAGGTTGTGTTCACCTAGATGCATATCTAGTGAACCCTATTTATCCGCTAAACCTTAAAATTGACAAGAACAATTAAAAGTTGTAGTCTCCTATTCACCCTTCTAATCGACCTTATCGATCCTTTCAATTGGTATCAGAGCCTCGTGCTCTAATATAAGGTTTTACAACCTAAGAGGATATGGTCGACCTAGGGAATGTGAGAGGTGGCGCACCCGTTGCGGAGGATGGTGAAAACCTACCCCCATAGCCGCGCCCGATGCACTTGGTGCTCCGGTCGTTGCTCCCGCCGTTCCCGTTAACCCGGGTGCCCCCTTGACCACGACCGATATTCTTTCAATGTTTGCGGACCTCAAAACTGCTATGTTGAAAGAAGTTTGTTCCTCGGTCAAGGAGGAAATTTATGCTTGCTTAAAGCCCTCGACATCCGCATCAAACTCATTTGGTCCAAATGATATTCATGATGCGGATGACTCAAGAGAACCCCTTGCATCTCCGGCTCATACTCAAGTTCTGAAGTACAATGTCGTGGAACCCTTTTACTCACCGCAACCCTTGCAACATCCCGCCCCCTTTGAAAGCTAATGTGTTTGCTAAATGGAAGCTAGATATGGAGTCTCATATTCGCAGTGCTTCAACACAACCTTTGTGGATTGTGGTCAATGGATTGAACCCCAAGGACCCAATGAATATCACTCCAAGATAAGCGGTTGATGATTAAATCAATGCAACCGCCCACAACATGTTGTGCACTGCGGTGACTGAAGACTATAGTGACTCTATTGCTCTCATTAAGACCGACAAGGAAATCTGGGATTGCCTTGAGGAGGCTCTCGAAGGAGATGAAGCAATTTGAAGATCTCAATTGGCTTTGCTCAAGCAAGAAGTGAATCTCTTTGTGAGGAATGAGGGTGAGTCCGCGGAAGAGTTTTACCAGAGGTTAAAGTCCCTTGTGCTCAACTTGAGAACCTTTGGGTGCACTTTGGCAAATGATGACTTCATCAAGGACAAGTTCATAGATGCTATGGTTCTCATGAAACATACCATGGTCATGATGATACATTAACGTCCGGATTATCACAAGTTGATGGTGGCTCAAGTTATTTCCAGTTTCTCCACTCATGTTCTCTTGGAGACCAAGTCCAAGAAGACCTTTGCAATTTCTCAAGCAACCAAGAACTCCAATCTTGCCTTGAAGGCCAAGAAAGTGATTAATCAACCATCAAGGGATGAAGAAGTGAGTGAAGAGACATGCGAGGAAGATGTTGACACCTAATGCCCGGCAAATGACTTTGCGGAAGACTTGGCTCTCTTAGTCAAAAAGTACTCCGGGACTATGGCAAACAAAGGGAAGAATCTTCAAGGAAGATCGTTTGGAAGAAGGAAATGCTACAATTGTGATAACCCAAGACACTTTGTGCATTATTTTCCATATGAGAGACATGAAGACAAATCCGAGAAGCTTGTGCTCAAGAAAAAGAAGTTCACCAAGTTTGGAAACAGGAAAGATGACAAGGCTCTTGTTCATGAAGAATACATGTCCGGAGATGAAGATGATGGTGATGATGATCAAGTGGGCACGACCACCATTGCCATGCATCCAACTACCTCTTCCTCCACCACAAGCATCTCTGACTCTCCAAACGAGCACAAGCCTTTCACTCATCGGTGCCTTATGGCCAAAGAGGTAAAAACCAAGTCCAAATCAAAAGAACCCTCCATCTACACTCCCAATGTCTCATGTGAGATAGTGGAGGATGAGTGTGACGAGTGTGTGGATAATGATGAGGAATCCTTGATGGCTTTCATGAAAACTCTTCATGGTGAAGCTCGTGCTTGGTTTGGCAATCTCCTTATGTCACTCACCAAACACGATGATTTTATTGAGAATGTTGAAAACCTTCTCATAGAGCAAAAAGAGAGAGTCAAACTCCTCGAGCACGAGCTACATGAAGAGAGTATCATGGGAGCATCACTTAAGGAAGCCTTGTCGGCTCATCAACTTGACTTTGTTAAAACCAATGATGCTTTGCAACTTTCTCTTGAGAACAAGGATACTCTTAATGTTAGGGTTGAAAAGCTTCCAGTTGATCACACGAGACTTGTTGAGGAACATGAGTTCCTTATGACTATTTCCAAGGTTGTCAAAGGCGACCTCATTGCCCTCACCAAGTCTTATACTCAACTTAAAGCTACAACTATTAAGGCACTCACTTCTGTACCTCATATGGAGTTAAATGATGATTCTTGTACGGCTAACTTTGTTCATGATTGCACCTCGCTCCAAGAGGAGAATAAGAAGTTAAAGGCCCAATTTGAGAAAGGGCTTGTGTCATGCATTCAAGGGGAGAAAAACCTCAATGACCCCTTGAGTAACCAAAAGGAGTGTGTTGCCAAGGAGGGAATTGGGTTTAATTCCGCATCCAAGAATGGTAAGAACAAGAAGTAGAGCAACAAGAAGAAGATCGGTCTGACTCCCACTCCTCGACAAAAAGTAGTGTTTGTGCAAGAAGGGCACAAGGAAATGGAGAAGGAAAAAGGGGTTGTTGGGAATGGCAATGTCACTAGGGATAAAGTCATTTCCAATGATTTTGTCGGCAAGAACAATCCATCTTATGTCCTCATGAGAGGAGATGATGGCTATACATTTGCAAAATTTGTTGGAACTAACTATGATGATTATGCTTGGACTATTTAGGTTCCTAAGACCCTTGTTTCTAACTCTCTAGGACGCATTGTAAAATGGGTACCTAAAACCAAAGCTTGATTCTTGTAGGACTATATCTCCGGTGGAAAACAATGGGTGATCGATAGAGGATGCACCAATCATATGACTGGAGAAAGGGAGATGCTTGTGGTGTTCGTTGATTCACTCCAGGCCTCTTCGAACATCTCATTTGGTGAAAATAGAAAGGGCAAGGTATTGGGTTTGGGCAAGGTGGTAATCTCTAATGATTCCTCACTTTCAAATGTCATGCTTGTCCAATCCCTTCACTACAATTTACTTTCAACAATTCAATTAGCTCATGCCGGTTATGATTCTCATTTTGGTGAATTCCATGTGACCATGTTTAAGAGAAGCAATCTCGAAGTGGTCTTTGTTGGGCATTGAGGGAGTCCTGGACTAAGGGGTCCTCGGACGTCCAACCTGTTATCTATGGGCCGGACAAATGGGCTGTGAAGACATGAAGATCGAAGACTACACCGTGTCCGGAATGGACTCTACTTTGCGTGGAAGGCAAGCTTGACGACCAAAGATTCCTTCTTATGTAACTGACTCCATGTAAACCCTAGATCCCCGCGGTGTCTATATAAACCGAAGGGGATAGTCCAGAAAGGATAACACATATACTCATTACCATATTCATAGGCTAGACTTCTAGGGTTTATCCATTACGATCTCGTGGTAGATCAACTCTTGTAACACTCATATTCATCAAGATCAATCAAGCAGGAAGAAGGGTATTACCTCCATAGAGAGGGCCCGAACCTGCGTAAACATCGTGTCCCCTGTCTCCTGTTACCATCCATCCTAGACTCACAGTTCGGGACCCCCTACCCGAGATCCGCCGGGTTTGACACCGACATTGGTGCTTTCATTGAGAGTTCCACTATGCCGTCGACAAGAGGCTCGATGGCCCCTTCAATCATCAATAATGATGTTGTCCAAAGAGGAACCTTCCTCCCCAGACAGATCTTCGTATTCGTCGGCTTCGTACTGCAGGCCAACTTGCTTGGCCATCTAGAGCAGATCGACAGCTATGCCCCCGGCCATCAGGTCGTATTCGGAAGCTTGAACTACGTCGCGGATATCCGTGGAGACTTGATCTTCAAGGGATTTGATCCTGTGGCGATCGCTCCCCTTCATCCCGATGAACGTGACTTAAATATTTCATCGGATCACACGCGGGAGATGGTTCCTACGGCTGCAACAACCTTAGAGCCAAAGCAGATCGAGCCATCCGAGGCCTCAGAGTCCGCGGAGTTGGAGCCGCACATGGACTCGACACCCTGTAGCATTCGCTTTTACGGAACTCCGGACTCGTATCTGGCTACAAGTTTTGGATTGTGTATGCCCACGGACACTGAGTTAGATCAGTTATCGATCTTCGAGTTCAGCGCCGCGGACTTCTTCCAGCACTCGCCTTTGGGTGACATGCTAAAATCTTCTAAGAATTTGTCCTTGGAGAAGGACCCACAGCCGAGCTATGTCCGGTTCGAGCTAGAGATGGATGATGAGGAATTTTGCTCCCCACCAGCCACCCACCTCATAGGCACCGTCGACGATTTAACCGACATGCTTGACTATGGCTCTGAAGACATTGACGGTATGGACGACGATGCTGACAAGGAGCGGGGCCAAGACCCGCCATTCACTGGACGTTGGACGGCTACCTCTTCATACGACGTGTACATGGTTGATACACCTAAATGATCTGGCAACAGCAAAGAAGAGCCAGATGTGAATACAAGCTCCGAGACACAGTCCAAGCGTCGACGGCCCAAACGCCGCCCCAAGCCCCGCCGCTCAAAGGACGGAAACACTGGCACCAGAGAAAATAGTACCTCGGGCAACGCCAACAACAACAAAGAGCCTGTCGGGGCTACATCCAAACAGGAACACGATAGCAGGAAAGACAATCCTGATGAACAGGGCATAGAAGATGACTCGGAGGATGATAGTTATCATCCACCATCCGAGGAGGAGATAAGCCTTGGCAACGAAGACCTTCATCATGCCTGAGGATCCTCTCGAACAGGAGAACTTTAAGCTTCAGCTCATAGCCACTTCAAGGAGCCTGAAAAAGAAACAACAGCAGCTTCAAGCCGAACAGGACATGCTCGTCGACAAATGGACTGATGTCCTGACAGCCAAGGAATACAGCCTCAACCGCCCAGCCAAGAGCTACCCGAAACGCAGATTGTTACCTCAATTTGATGAGGAGGCGCCAGAGCACATATCTCCCTCACGTAATGCGGACCGACCACCACGTGGTCGGGACAGGGCGGCCAAACGACCACCCCGCGGTCGGGATAAAGCGGCAACTCAGGCCGAATAGTAGACCGCCCCACCACCCCGCCATAATAAAGACGGAAAGGTCCAGAGTCATATGTACGACCTCCGACAGACACCGGACAGTAGAGAAGTACACACAAGATCGATCTATGGATCGCGAGGACGTGCTTCGAGGCATGACGATGACCACCTATTCAGATGTGACAAACCTAACCATGCTCGGGCCGAATACCGCAGACGGACTCCCTCGGAGGTCCGCCATGATGTGGCCCGATACAGAGGCACCGCACACACGCTCTGCTTCAAAGATGAAGTATTGGATCATGAATTCCCCGAGGGGTTCAAGCCCATCAATATCGAATCATATGATGGCACAACCGATCCTGCAGTATGGATTGAGGATTTCATCCTCCACATCCACATGGCCCGAGGAAACGACCTCCATGTCATCAAATACCTCCAATTAAAGCTCAAACGACCAGCTCGGCACTGGTTAAATAGCCTGCCTGAGAAATCCATCGACAGCTGGGAAGACTTGGAAGAGGCTTTCCTCGACAACTTCCAAGGAACTTATGTCTGACCACCAGACGCCGATGACCTAAGCCACATAGTTCAACAACCTAGAGAATCAGCCAGAATATTCTGGACTAGGTTCCTAACCAAGAAGAACCAGATCGTTGACTGTCCAGATGCCGAGGCCCTAGCAACCTTCAAACATAGCATCTGTGACGAATGGATAGCACGCCACCTTGGACAAGAAAAACCGAAATCAATGGCAGCCCTTACGACACTCATGACCCGCTTTTGCGCAGGTGAGGACAACTGGCTGGCTCGTAGCAAATACACAGCCAGCGAGGCAGGCCCCACCAAGGCCAAGAACAGCACCGGCAAGCTCCGTTGCAATAGACACAAATGCTAAAGCAATGGCGACAACACCGAGGACACCACAGTCAACGCCGGATTCAGTGGCTCCAAGTCCAGCCAACGGAAGAAGCCATACAAAAGAAGTAACGAAAGACCTTCCAGCCTGGACCGCATACTCGACCGTCTGTGCCAAATTCATGGCACCCCGGATAAGCAAGCCAATCATACCGACAGGGATTGTTGGGTCTTAAAGCAGGCTGGCAAGTTAAATGCCGAAAACAAAGAAAAGGGATCACAAAGTGAGGACGACGATGAAGAGCCCCGGCAGCCGAACACCGAGGGACAGAAGAAATCCCCCCCCCCCAAGTCAAAACAGTGAACATGATATACTCCACACACATCCCTAGAAAGGAGCGCAAACGAGCACTCAGGGATGTCTACACGGTAGAGCCAGTCGCCCCCAAGTTCAATCCATGGTCGTCATTTCCGATCACCTTTGATCAACGAGATCATCTGACTAGTATCCGCCACGGCGGTTCGGCCGCACTGGTCCTTGACCCAATCATCAACGGATTCCACCTCACATGAGTCCTGATGGATGGTGGAAGCAGCCACAATCTGCTGTAGCAGGATACAGTATGGAAGATGGACATTAATCCGTCTAGAATCAATCCTACAAAGACTACCTTTAAAGGAGTCATACCAGGTGTAGAGGCCCGCTGTACGGGCTCAATCACGCTGGAGGTGGTCTTTGGTTCTCTGGACAACTTCCGAAGCGAAGAGTTAATCTTCGATATCGTCCCCTTCTGTAGTGGCTACCACGCACTGCTCAGACGAACGACGTTTGCTAGATTTCACGCAGTGCCACACTATGCTTATCCCAAGCTCAAGATGCCCGGTCCACGCGGCGTCATAACAGTCAATGGCAATACGGAACGCTCCCTCGAACAGAGGAGCAAACCGCCGCCCTGGTAGCAGAAGTACAGAACGGCCTTCTCAAGCAGCATTGCAATCCAGCTGCCGAGCCCCTGGACACCATCCAGAGGGTC
This sequence comes from Triticum aestivum, assembly GCF_018294505.1. Taxonomy (NCBI): domain Eukaryota; kingdom Viridiplantae; phylum Streptophyta; class Magnoliopsida; order Poales; family Poaceae; genus Triticum; species Triticum aestivum. Next base: position 333,604,163 of record NC_057806.1, on the reverse strand, counting down.
TGGACTACACCGCAACAGGACAGCGCGGCTCGTCAAGAGCTCGACTAGCAATTCGGCCTCCGTTCCAGCCCCAATGACGTAGTGGCACTCGTACCACGCATACACAATTACGCACTCAAAATTCCATGGACATCGACGGAGGCATGACACAACCCAGGGGATACAATTCGGCAAAACCGATCCCGGACACACATACTTTTACTTATTTTTTTCATTACTGGCACCTTTTTTCGCAGGCCTGATATCAAGTCCTCTAGAAGGACTGGAACACAACGGAGGAAAGCAACACAGGTGTGTAGGGTAACCTTTACACGTTCTTCTTGACGGTATTCACACTTATTGCTCAGGACCCGCACGCTGCGCCATACTGATTCTGGCACGTTAAATGGCCGGATACTTCCAACACCATCTATACAAGATACGCCTTGACGTATACATCCAGTTATAATAAAAATGGTTCATGGCCCAGTCTCTGTGTTTTTCGCTTCTTGCTTCGTTTTATTTCGATCTGCCTATCTGCTGCATCGACACTATTTTATGTTTCATATTCGCCAGGGGCTACCTATCGCCCACAATATGGCAGCACAATCTGAACACTTCTTATATATAAGTTCGGCACCCCGAATCTAGCATTATATGCATTGGCTCTGAATCATGTCTTTGGTCAATAGTTGGGTGGCCCGGCTCTTGTGCTTGCTACCCTACATTCTGCTCCATCGGCTAGGGTAGTAAAGGGAGAACTACTGCGATTGTGCCCTGGCTTGGAACAGATGAGCACCTCAGTAGAGAAAGCCAAAAACTGACTATCATGATATGGCGAGAGCCAGTCAACTACTCGAGGGTAACAAATCATTGGAGATTTTATCCGCATTACGTGAAAGATCGGCACTTACCGATCATAAGATGACATCACTCTGGCCCGAACCAGGGGCTGCACCCATGCTTTATTATAAAACTCCTATGGCTAAGTGAGTGCGTTTAAGCCATATAGTCCGATTGCCTTGTTCGTTGCGCTAACAACTCCTTCAAGGACCATGTAATTGGATCAAGATTGTTTAGATTCCATCCCGAATACCTCCGTACTATCTACGTGAGGGCAGAAGCCGATGACTGGCCAACCTTCAGATTACATATAACACGGCAGCAGAGGAGGAAACAACCAAAGCATAACAAAATTGCATTAACAAAACAGGCTTTGTTTCTCACAATACAAGGCAAAGGCAAACATGAATACATTCGTTCAAACACAATGTCCTGTGAACATTGTGCTGCCGCAAGGCGAGACCCCTCCAGGACATCCGCAAAATACCGTTCTGGTGTACAGTGCTCCTTGCCCCCGGTGGCCCCCCAGTCACCTCGATGGCGTCCATCTTCGCCCACCACATCTTGCAACGGGCGAAGGTCATGCGCGCACCTTCAATACAGGCCGAGCGCTTCACAACGTCCAGCCGAGGATAGGCGTTCACCACCCACCTCACGAGTCCGAAGCAGCTGCTGGGCATAGCTTCGGCTAGCCATAGCCGGATTATCAAATCCTTAATGGCTAGTTCGGCCACCCTATGCAGCTCCACCAGCTGTTTCAGCTGATCGGTGAAGGACACGGGATGCTTCGGCGCCGTATACTATGACCAGAATAGCCTCTCCGCGGAACCCCCTCCTTCGGCTCGATAGAACTCCGTGGCATCGGATACACTGCGTGGCAAATCCACGAAGGCCCCTGGGGAACTCCGAACTCGAGTTAGTAAAAGGTACTACTTCTCTGCATACTTGCTTTGCATCTTAAATGCCTTACCCGCCGTGATCTTCTTGGCCTCCTGCATCTCCTGGAGGGCGGCCTGGGCCTCATTTCGGGTAGTCTCCGCGCTTTGATGGGCCTTGGCGAGTTCGGTCCCTTGAACCGACACATCATGCTCCAAGGGCTCGCATTTCTTCACCACATCCTGGAGCTCCTGCCGTACTTCTTTCACCCGGGCCTTGAGCTTCTTACGGGCAGCCTGCTGCTGGATAGCCTTCTCCTCGGCCTCGTCCAGGGCCTTCTTCAGGGCCCCGACCTCGGTCGCGGGTTCTGCACATATAACCATATCACTGTCACTACACAACGCTTATCCTTTCCCGAACATACAACAAGTCGTTCCTCACCTTGCTTATCTTGGAGCAGAACCTTAATCTCGCCGAGCTCATTCTCGGTCCGCTCCAGCTTCCACGTCAACTCGGAGACCTCGGCAGTATGAGAAGTCACGGCCAATAGGGACGCCTGCTTATTCATACATACTCTGTTAGTCTCCTACAATAAGAGGTTGATCCTCTGTCCGGTTCTTCTTGCCGAACTCCGAACAGTGTCTCAGGGGCTACTGAATACATGGGGTTTTCCTCTTTCTATGTCACTTACCTCGAAACCCGTCAACAGATTGCTGCAGGCTTCATCTAGTCCACTCTTGGCGGAATGTACCTTGTCGATCACCGCACCCATAAGGACGCGGTGCTCGTCCACAACGGAGGCACCTCATAATGCCTCCATCAGGTCATCCGGCGCCGCTGGGTGGACAGGGGCCACCGGTGGAATTGGCACACCCGCTCCTTCGAAGGAGGGTGCTCGCCTGATTCCAGAGCCATATGGATCTCCGGAATCGTATCCGGCTGAGGGCCGAACTGAATACGGCCCTCTTCATCGATCTTTGGAGATCTGCTCCCCCCATCTGTCCGGCAGCAGAGGTCCCGCCTTGTAGCGCCCCCGGACAATGTCCTGAGCTCCTCCCTTCGGAGCGGCCCTCCGGGACAACACTCTGGTGTCGTCCCTGGCCCCGGGGGAGCAAGAAGGTGGTGGCGACATGCTCGCCATCTCCGACGAAGCCAACGAACCTCCAGATGAGGAATGCTGGATAAGGTCATGGGCCGGACTGCAAAAGTATGGATTAACCATGTTAGCATAATAAAAAGAAAGGGCTGGATATGCGCGTAAATGAGCCATGTCGCGTACGATGCGGCCTGAGGAATAGTGCGGGGGCGTCATTCTGGACTATTGTCAACGTCCCACGCGGTGTTGACCGCTGGGGTGCCCTTCCCTTTTTGGGCGCTTTCGCCACCAGATGTGCTGGGGCCACCCTCTTCTTCTTCTTCTCCTCGGGAGGAGGGTTGTTTTCCTCCTCCTCCTCCTCTTCCTCGTCATTGTCCTCGGGGATGGAGGAATGGGCCTTGTCGTCTTCGGACGTCGCGTCCGAAGCGCCCTTGCGACGGGGGCCACTCTTGGCCCCCTGGGCCTTCTTCTTGTCCTTCTTCTCCGGCACCTTATACGGTGCCGGCACCAGCATCCTCGCCAGACGCGAGATGACCGGTTCCTCGGGCAGTGGCACCGGACACTGGATCCGCTGCGCCTTCTCCACCCAGTCTTGAAGGAGCAATACCAAATCTCAGACATCATCCTTGAAACATTCAAGTTGGGAATACGTCAAAAGAAACATACCTCGTTGGTGGGGCGTTTACAATTGTTACCATGGTCTGAGTCCGTGGCCGGTGGCTTCTCGTTGCCCTTAAAGAGCAACTTCCAGGCCCCTTCATGAGAGGTGTCGAAGAGCCTTCTCAGGGTCTGGTGCTTCTTCGAATTGAACTCCCATAAAGGGCGACTTCGGCGCTGGCACAGAAGAATCCGCCAGACCAGCATTGATACGTCTCCAACGTATCTATAATTTTTGATTGCTCCATGCTATATTATCTACTGTTTTGGACATTATTGGGCTTTATTATTCACTTTTATATTATTTTTGGGACTAACCTATTAACCGGAGGCCCAACCAAGAATTGATGTTTTTTGCCTGTTTTAGGGTTTCCAAGAAAAGGAATATCAAACAGAGTCCAAACGGAATGAAACCTTCGGGAACATGATTTTCTCAATGAATAAGACCAGAGAGACTTGGACCCTATGTCAATAAAGGAAACAGGAGGCCACGAGGTAGGGGGTGCACCCTCCACCCTCGTGAACCCCCTGTTGCTCCATCGACGTACTCCTTCCTCCTATATATATCCACGTACCCCCAAACGATCAGATACGGAGCGAAAACCCTAGTTTCACCGCCGTAACTTTCTGTATCCACGAGATCCCATCTTGGGGCCTGTTCCGGAGCTCCGCCGGAGGGGGCATCGATCACGGAGGGCTTCTACATCAACACCATAGCCCCTCCGAAGAAGTGTGAGTAGTTCACCTCAGACCTACGCGTCCATAGTTAGTAGCTAGATGGCTTCTTCTCTCTTTTTGGATCTCAATACAATGTTCTCCCCCTCTCTTGTGGAGATCTATTCGATGTAATCTTCTTTTCGTGGTGTGTTTGTTGAGACCGATGAATTGTGGGTTTATGATCAAGTCTATCTATGAATAATATTTGAATCTTCTCTGAATTCTTTTATGTATGATTGGTTATCTTTGCAAGTCTCTTTGAATTATCAGTTTGGTTTGCCTACTAGATTGATCTTTCTTGCAATGGGAGAAGTGCTTAGCTTTGGGTTCAATCTTGCGGTGTCCTTTTCCGGTGACAATAAGGGAAGCAAGGCATGTATTGTATTGTTGCCATCGAGGATAACAAGATGGGGTTTTCTTCATATTTCATGAGTCTATCCCTCTACATCATGTCATCTTGCTTAAGGCGTTACTCTGTTTTTAACTTAATACTCTAGATGCATGCTGGATAGCAGTTGACGAGTGGAGTAATAGTAGTAGATGCAGGCAGGAGTTGGTCTACTTGTCTCGGACGTGATGCCTATATACATGATCATACCTAGATATTCTCATAACTATGCTCAATTCTGTCAATTGGTCAACAGTAATTTGTTCACCCACCGTAGAATACTTATGCTCTCGAGAGAAGCCACTAGTAAAACCTATGGCCCCCGGGTCTATCTTTATCATATTGATCTCCTACTACTTAGTTATTTCCTTTGCTATTTACTTTGCCTTTATTTTACTTTGCATCTTTTATCATAAAAATACCAAAAATATTATCTTATCATATCTATCAGATCTCACTCTCGTAAGTGGCCCAATAGGGATTGACAACCCCTATTTGCGTTGGTTGCGAGGATTTATTTGTTTTGTGCAGCTGCGAGGGAATCGCGCGTAGCCTCCTACTGGATTGATACCTTGGTTCTCAAAAACTGAGGGAAATACTTACGCTACTTTGCTGCATCATCCCTTCCTCTTCGGGGAAAACCAACGCAGTGCTCAAGAGGTAGCAAGAAGGATTTCTGGCGTTGTTGCCGGGGAGGTCTACGCAAAAGTCAACATACCAAGTACCCATCACATACTCTTATCTCCTGCATTACATTATTTGCCATTTGCTTCTCGTTTTCCTCTCCCGCACTTCACCGTTGCCATTTTATTCGCCCTCTCTCTCTCCCTATCCTCCCTCTCGATTTGCCTCTTTTTCTTCTCTTGCTTTTTGTTTGCTTGTGTGTTAGTTTGCTTGCTTGTCACGATGGCTCAAGATAATACTAAATTGTGTGACTTCACCAATACCAACAACAATGATTTTATCAGCACTCCGATTAATCCTCTTACCGATGCTGAATCTTGTGAAATTAATACTGCCTTGCTGAATCTTGTCATGAAAGATCCGTTCTCCGGCCTTCCTAGTGAAGATGCCGCGACCCATCTAAATAGCTTCGTTGATTTGTGTGATATGCAAAAGAAGAAAGATGTGGATAATGATATTGTTAAATTGAAGCTACTTCCTTTTTCGCTTAGAGATCATGCGAAAGCTTGGTTTTCGTCTTTGCCTAAAAATAGTATTGATTCATGGAACAAGTGCAAAGATGCTTTTATCTCTAAGTATTTTCCTCCTACTAAGATCATCTCTCTTAGAAACGATATTATGAATTTTAAGCAACTTGATCATGAACAAGTTGCACAAGCTTGGGAGAGAATGAAATTAATGATACGTAATTGCCCTACTCATGGTTTAAATTTGTGGATGATTATACAAAAATTTTATGCCGGATTGAATTTTGCTTCTAGAAATCTTTTAGATTGGGCCGCGGGAGGCACTTTAATGGAAATCACTTTAGGAGAAGCTACTAAACTCCTAGATAATATTATGGTTAATTATTCTCAATGGCATACTGAAAGATCTACTGATAAAAAGGTGCATGCGATAAAAGAAATTAATGTTTTGAGTGGAAAGATGGATGAACTTATGAAATTATTTGCTAATAAGAGTGTTTCTTCTGATCCTAATGATATGCCCTTGTCTACTTTGATTGAGAATAATAATGAATCTATGGATGTGAATTTTGTTGGTAGGAACAATTTTGGTAACAACGCGTATAGAGGAAATTTCAATCCTAGGCCTTATCCTAGTAATCCCTCTAATAATTATGGTAATTCCAACAACAATTCTTATAGAAATTATAATAAGATGCCCTCTGATTTTGAATCTAATATTAAAGAATTTATTACTTCACAAAAGAATTTTAATGTTATGATTGAAGAAAAATTGCTTAAGATTGATGATTTGGCTAGGAACGCTGATAGAATTGCTCTTGATGTTGATTATTTGAAACTTAGATCTATTCCACCTACGCATGATATCAACGAGTCTCTCAAAACCATGAGAATTTCCATTGATGAGAGCAAAGAAAGAACCGCTAGGATGCGTGCTAAGAAAGATGTCTTTATGAGAGCAGGTTCTTCTAGTTCCTGTGAAAATAAAGATGAAAATCTAAAAGTTATTGATGTGTCCCCTATTAAATCTTTGTTTTTGCAATATGAATCTTGATAATGATGGGACTGAATATGATCCACCTTTACCTAGAAGGTGTTCCAAGAATTCGGAATTTGTTGATCTTGATGCTAAAATTGATAAAAGTGGGATTGAAGAAATTAAAACCCTAGATGTTGCTAAACCCACTATTATGGATTTCAAGAAATTTAACTATGAAAATTGCTCTTTGATTGATTGTATTTCCTTGTTTCAATCCGTGCTAAATTCTCCTCGCGCTTATAGTCAAAATAAAGCGTTTACTAAACATATCATTGATGCCTTGATGCAATCTTATGAAGAAAAACTTGAACTAAAAGTTTCTATCCCTAGAAAACTTTATGATGAGTGGGAACCAACTATTAAAATAAATATTAAAGATCATGAATGCTATTCCTTATGTGATTTGGGTGCTAATGTTTCCACGATTCCAAAGACTTTGTGTGATTTGTTAGGTTTCCGTGATTTTGATGATTGCTCTCTAAACTTGCACCTTGCGGATTCCACTATTAAGAAACCTATGGGAAGAATTAATGATGTTCTTATTGTTGCAAATAGGAATTATGTGCCCGTAGATTTTATTGTTCTTGACATAGATTGCAATCCTTCATGTCCTATTATTCTTGTCGGTGTTCTGGGAACGGGGGTCCCCAGACTTGCCTGCCTGCGGTCTGCGGCGTGGCTCAAGTGGGGGCCCAGCGTGGCCCATCTTCATCAGCTCAAGCTCAAGACCTTCACGAGGGGCCGAGCCTCATGGGGCGGACAACAGGAAGCTTCCTCAGAGGCAGCCACATCAGGCAGGCTCACGAGGAGGCGGAGAGATCAAGGCAGAGGGTACCTCGCGAGGCACCCGTGATGCAAGCCATGACGATCGAGACCAGGCGGGCGCCAGCCTGCGCAGTATCCTTGTTTCCCCTTTGGTGCAAAGGGGGCAAGCACAGGCCAAGGCATCGAGCAAAGGTTGCCATTCCGGTGCAACGAGACCAAGACCAGTAGTGCGGCGGGATGGAGGTCACCGTGGAGCCCAAGACGGCATCACCACCGGTGCTTTTGGCAGCCGAAGACCACCTTTGGTCAGGATAACTTGTACTAGATGTTCCCCTTCAAAATGGCTAATTGTTGGCGCCCTTCCCGCTCATTATTTGGGGAGAGGCCCAAGGCCTCTATAAATAGAGCTAGCCACCACAGAGTAGGGGGACATCGATCGATAGAGGCATAGGGGATCGACTCACCTAGACATCTAGAGATCTGATAGAGCCCTAGCAGAGAGAGAGAGAGGGAGGCGACTGAACTAACCCAAGCAGTTCATCGCACCAGCTCAAGAATACCTCTCGCGAGGCTGTTCTTCCCTTGTACTGTTCATCATCAGCCCCTGAGGCAATCCACCACGCCACACACTGGAGTAGGGTATTACACCACAACAGTGGCCCGAACCAGTATAAACCTCGTGTCCCTTGTGTTGTTTGTTGTTTCCAGCTTTGATCACGCGAGGAGATTAGACGTAGATCGGTAGGGGAGAGATCTCCACGCGCACCCCAGTGTTCGAACCTGAACGGTCTGCCAGAACCCAAAATCCAACATTTGGCGCACCAGGTAGGGGTGTGCCGGAATCTTTCTTCCGCTGTTCGCGTGTGATCTTCCGCCTTGTCCATGGCTAACGCTCATTGGGCTCGCGCCAGGCTGCTCTCGCCACCCGCGTCGCCCAGACGGCGCCCGTCGGCGAACATCCTCGTCGTTCCCCGTCGCCTGCCACCAACGCCGCCACCGGCCCGGCGGGGAATGAGCAGCAGGCCTTGTCCCAGCATCCTTCGGTACGGCGGGAGGGCCGCACCGCCACACCATCACTGACTCCAGCCGCTTTGTCGTCCCACGCCCGTCGCGCCCCCACGGACGTGCACGCCGTGTTGCTCCTAGCAAGAGAGATCCTGCACTACCGCCCCATCGACGACCTCTACGAGGACTGGCTCGCCCGCATCACTGAGCTCGTCAGCGCCGTAGGGGGCTCCCCTTGCCGTCCCTCTCGCTGCCTCGCTGTCCATTCCGTGCAGGAGGCGAGGATCAGGAGGTATCTCCACCACCTCCTCCCTAAGAAGGCGCCCTGGCTCCAAGGCGCGCAGCCCCAGGGCGAGACCCTCCGTGTTCGGCGCCTGAGCAGCAAGAAAGGAGCTGCCAAGAGATCCCTCGTCCCCAAGAAGGTGCTCGCGCGCTCCCAGCGTCGGGGCGCCAAGATTGCGTCCCTGCACCTCCACGCCAAGACCCCGCGCTACTCCAAGCGTCAGCGCGCGGTAATCCCCAGGAACAAGCCCAGCACCAGCAAAAGGCACCGGTGGCCACAGCAGGCTGCCGCACCCTCACCCCCGAGCCACGCGGCGTCGCATGGCCAGGCAAGTTCAAGCCTGACCTGCCCCCTCGCTACGATGGCACGGCGGACCCCGCGGAGTTCCTGCAGCTCTACGAGCTATGCATCGAAGCGGCCAACGGAGATGAAAGGGTCATGGCGAACTGGTTCCCCATGGCGCTCAAGGACGGGGCCCGCACCTGGCTCCTGAACCTGGCTCCTGTCACGATCTCCTCCTGGGACGAGATGCGCACTCGCTTCATCGCCAACTTCCAGGGCACTCGTGACCGGCCCCCGTCCGTGAGCGATCTGTGCCGCATCAAGCAGCAGCAAGGGGAAACCCTGCAGAAATACATCTAGCGCTTCAACAACGCTCGCCTCAAGATCCCCAAGGTGACTGAAGAATCCATCATCTCGGCCTTCTCTGATGGCGTACGCGACATCAAGATGAAGGAGGAGCTAACAATCCATGAAGACCTATGCACATCCCTGGAGCTGTTCAACTTGGCGACCAAGTGCGCCAGGGCTGAGGAAGGGCGCCTCTCCCTCCTTGAACTATCGGCTGCTGACCCAGAAGAGAAGAAGCCCAAGGCCAAGAACGTGAAGCGCAAGGGGGCTGCCGTGCTTGCAGCGGAACCGGACACCAAGTGAGGCAGGGATCAACCTGAGTCATCCAAGGGCAGCCGGTACTGCGTGTACCACGACCTCCACACCCACAACACCAACGAATGTCAAGAGCTCAGGGCCGTGAGAGATGGACATATTGGCCGACGCCCGAGCGCAACGACAGGGGCTATGGCCGAGGAGGAGGAAGAGGTGGCGGACGATGGGAAGACCATGGCCCTTGCTAAGGGTGGCATGACCGACCTCGCGAGGATCGCTGGCAGGACCAGCCTCGCGAGGGAGTCTAGAGAGATTAGCCTCATGAGGATCACCCACACGGCAACGCAGGCCTTCCTCCTCTGCCGCCACTGCCAAGGAGAAACGAAGACCAACATCAAGACGAGGGCTGGGGGCTTCCAGGAGCTGCGCGCAATCGCATGCATCTTGGGTGGAGCGCAGGCCCCAGCCTCACAGCGCATCTTCAAGCAGTTTGTTCGCGAGGTGAATGCAGTCCTCCCCAAGCTTGAGGCCACACGCCCTCTCAGGTGGTCTGCGTGCGCTATCATGTTCAGCTCAGCAGATTAGCTCAAGTGTGCGGCAACGGCCGGAGTCCTCCCAATTCTTTGCTCACAGTCATCAGCAACGTGCAGGTCACCAGGACCTTCATTGACGGCGGAGCAGGACTCAACGTCCTATCCATCGAGACGTTCGACAATCTCCAAGTGTCGTACAATCAGCTTCAGCCGACCAAGCCCTTCTCAGGAGTCACTGATGGTTCTACTGTTCCAATAGGGCAGGTTCGCCTTCCAGTCACCTTCGGGCAGCGCAACAACTACTACACCGAGCTCATCGACTTCGACATCGCCCTCATCCGTCTGCCATACAATGCCATCCTCGGGTACCCAGCCCTGGCCAAGTTCATGGCAGTGACTCACCATGGATACAATGTCCTCAAGATGCCAGGAAGCGGTGGAGTCGTCACCGTACCCTGTGAAGAAAGAGACGCAGTGTGTTCACTTGAGCGCGCGTTCCAAGCCGCAGCAATTGAAGACCCAGACCACAGGAACGGAAGGCTTCCCAAGGCGACCCTTAAGAAGAAGAAGGTTTCGCCTGGCCCAAGCCATAAGGAGGCAGGCGCCTCCGGAGTTGTTGCGTCAGGATCCGCGCCCAATCAGGGAGTGCCACCCTCTCTCGCATAGGAAGGCGTGCCTGGCGCCCTCCTCAGGCAGGGCTCGGAGGCTCTTTCCTGGAGAGCCACCGACTTTGCCAAGGTCGCGAGGGAGGCGCTCGGGCACCACTTGGAGGGGTGCTTCCAGGCACGTTTCCCTCAGGAAGGTACAAGGCAAGGAAGACCAAACCCTCAGGAGTTCATCGCAAGAAACACCCAGGAGCTACAGGAGTCGAGAGTCATGCGCGGAAGCCGCCGCTTGCCCATCGTAGCCCCACATCCAAGCGAGGATGGTGGGCTGCGTGTCTGCATCGACGTGTCAGGTCTCAACCGAGCCGCGTCTCAGGAACGCCTCTGGCCTTCACGCGTGGGGCGTTGCAAGGGTCCACCTCACAGCTACTTTTGCATGCCCTTTGGCCCGCCGAACACAGTCGTCGCTCATCAGCGCCTGCTGAGGAGCATTCTGGAGGCTCAGGAGGTCAGGCATTGTGCGGTCCTGGCGGAGATGGACATGGCCCTCGGAAACCCACCTGTGCCCTCGGAGCCTCCCGAGGCTCCTGGGCCTGGGGGCTCGTGAGGGTCGACGTCTTCATCGCGCATCACCCGCTTCTTCAGCATCACTTCGTCTTCAAGGGCAGCAGGTGACATCTTTCTAAGTTCTATTTTTAGCTGGGAGCGCCCACAGGGCCGCATCATTCCCAGGTCATGTGGGTCCGTCCTTGTGGCATATGTATCCGTTTTGCTTATGCTCTTTACTTACCTTGTTGGGGGCACCCCTCGGGCTGCATCATCCCCGAGCTGCTCGGGCCTGGCCCAGCGGCGTTTGCTTTTCTTGCGTCTATTTAAATGAATTTCCTCCTGCGTGCTTAACATACCCGAGCTAATCGCCTGCTCGATTGACGCCTACCAATGGAGCCGCTCGCTCTGGCACGGCATTTGCGCATGGGTCCATCCCTGCAACGCCGATAAACCTGAGTGGTCGAGCTCTGGCCGCGGCAGCCCCGCAAGGCGCCACCTCACCAGGCCCTCAGTGTGCCAATCACTTCCCCAGAGCGACCAAAGGTTGGCTGGCAACCGTAACAACAGGTCTTGTTTCTCTTCATGATTGGTGTGCAGGACCTACTCCAGGAGCAACGCTAGGGACGTCGTGAGCTGCCTTACCCTCTCTCTGGCACGGACCACTTGCACGTTAAAAGGGGGGCGCCTGAGCATCACGACTCATGGGCTCCTACTGGCTCTCCATCCCTCACCCTGGCCTTGACCCACGGCATCGCGACCTGTCATACCAGTGGCGGCTGAGCTCACTCGAGGGCCGGGACCTGAGGACGTAGAGCATTAAGGAAAGTGCGGGGGAGTGGGTAGAAGCTCGCGAGGACCTAACCAGCAGTGCCTCAGCTGCCACCACTCGGGCCGGGCGCTTCATCGAGGAACTACACCAAACTCAAGAGATAAGTCACGCCCTTACAAGAGTTGGACCAACGCAGCGCCTAACCCTCAGCCAGTGCGGCTCTGTCACGGCGATGTTGCCTTCCTTTCTCGCCCAGTGAGGGCTGCTTGAGCACTAAAGGAGACCTCCCGAGCATCGCGACTCAGGGGCTCTTACCGGACCTCGGGCCGCTCACCTCCTGGCCTTGACCACGACATCACGAACTGGCATACCAGCGACGGCTAAAGCCTGCCTGGGGACTGGGACCTGTCAGCGTAGAGCACCAAGTCCTCGTGAGGATAGAAAGGGGGAGCCGAGCCGAGACAGGACAAGCACCTCACATTGATTCATATTAAGGATATAATCTTCACAAAAGACATGGCAGGCGCCTTACATACCCCCACAGGGTGTTGCTTTGATTCCTCGCAGGGAACAAAAGTACTAATCCTAAGGAACGCTAATCGCCCGCACCTCCGCAAGGGACGCCATCATCAATAGTGGGCTGCCCAACGCCAGCGCCAACCCCATCCAGATCAGTGGCGTCGGCGGCTGGATGCAGCTGCCCCGCTCTGAGCACGGCGCGAGATCGGGGGCTAGTAGCTATCATCGCTCGTCTCCGGAGTCGCGAGGAGCTCGGGGAGCCGCTGGATTCCCCAGCTCCTCCGCTGCCGCCTGAGGAGCTGCTGGAGGGCCGATGGGCGGGCCAGGTCCTCGCCGGTTCATTGCCTCTACCGCTCTCCCTAGGGCAGCACTCCAGCCGGCGTCCTTCAGCATCGAAGACCTTGAAGAACATCAGGGAGGTGTCGTCGTATTCAAGATGAATTACGAGGACACCTACCGTCCGGCAGATCCGGGTGATTTCGCCCCAACCCCGGGTCATGAAGACATTGCCCAAAGCGACGACCGCGACCTCCGCTCCGGTCGCAAGGGTACTGCAGTCGGCGTGCTGCAGCTAGAGCTCCAGAGCCCTGCTCGGCGGCATCTCGAAGGCGAAGGAGGGAGGAAGGCAAATCCAAGAGCTCGGAGGCATGGCGGCGTGGAGCACGAGCTCGCGAGAGGAGTGCTCGACATGGACGCCAGGAGGAACGGCACGCACCACCATGACTCGCCGGTGTCGACGGCGGCACCGTCGATGTCGCTCGACGCCTTCTCCCCCAGGACCCATGACGCGGGCGTACAAGGGTAGCGGATACCCAGGCGGCGGCCGCTTGTGCCAGGGCCTCGGTACCTCCTGCTGAGCGCCCTCATCTCGGTGGCAGAGGACCAGCCGCTTCTTCGGCGGAAGTGGGTCAGGACCCTCTTGGGGGGCCTTTCCCTTCTCTTCTGCAGAAAACCGGTGGATTGGTGCCATTGGCGTAAGGAGAAGCAAGAACGGGGAAGAAGAAGGAAAGGAGCAGCAGCAAGGGATGGACTGAAGGGGCTCGCACAGCCCCGTACTTATAGCCGGAGGAGGCCAACCGCCGAGCACCACGATCGCAGGTAATCATGACCGATTTCTCTGCATGCAGGGACTTGTCAAGGCATGTGGTTGCCAAGGCATCATGGAGAAGCGCAGGCGCCCACGTCCAATCAATCGCCACGTGGCGCCCAAGGCCACAGGCTGTTAGGGCCCGCGGCGCTTGGTGCTTGCCCCTTCGCTTCCCTGCTAGGCCAAGCCCAGGCGCGCCTTGGGCCCGGGGGCTACTGTCGGCGTTCTAGGAATGGGGGTGACGGTGTCCTGAACTAGGGGGTACTCACCACGTGGTCTCCCGATCTGTTAGATTGGGCCGAGGACCCCCGTGGTCGTATACTCATGGGCCAGTTCGGACAGCTGTCGCATACATGGAAGATTCCGCAAGACTTGGTGATCAAGACAAGGACTCCTCCCCACCGGCGTATTCGGCTAGCACTCTTGTTATCCTAGGCCTCTGGTGCATTATATGAACTGAGGCCAGGCTAGTCGATAGATCATATACAACATAGAATCATACCATAGGCTAGCCTCTAGGATTTAGTCTCTCCGATCTCGTGGTAGATCAACTCTTGTAATACTCATATCATCAAGAATAAATCAAGTAGGACGTAGGGTTTTACCTCCATCAAGTGGGCCCGAACCTGGGTAAAACATCATGTCCCCTGCCTCTTGTTACCATCCGCCTTAGACGCACAGTTTGGGACCCCCTACCCGAGATTCGCCGGTTTTGACACCGACATTGGTGCTTTCATTGAGAGTTCCGCTGTGTGTTCAGCCAAAGGTCGATGGCTCGCCTGCAGATCAACTGCAATTTCGGCATCTTCGTCACCAGCTCGACTGGTCACCTTTGTTCGACCAAGGACTGCGCCCTACCTCCGATCATCATGTTCGGATGACGGCCTTCATCAACATCAACTCTGATCTCTATCAAGATCATGGAGGAATCATCCAGGGAGCCCGGGGCTCAACGTCAACATTGCCCTCGGGCGACCGTGCTGTTTTTCCGGACAGCAAACTTGTATCCGCCGCCACCGCCTCCTCAAGTGTCATTTTAATGATTGCTTCAGTGAAACTGTGCGGAATTAAGTCTACAACAACCCTGGAAAATTTTGTTGAGTTCCGATGGAGGAATCTCTGGCAATCCGCGATATACCGGAGCCCTGTCAAATCTAGATGGGAATCTGGACGAGTTTAGGGCGTGGTCTCCAGATCCCATCTCGGAGGTCCTTTGGAAGATCCAACCGTTCATCTACTGCGGAATTCCCATATCTACCACCCCTCCAAATTTCAGCTTGGTCTGATGGTTCAAACTCCGGGGAACCTTCCGATGAGTGGACCAATTTCCGGATCTGTTTCCTGCGCGAATACGGATCCGACCCGAATTCATGTTTCTTTACGAACGTGATATTGGACAACCTTTTTAGAGTAATTCTCTTCTAGGGTATTGTGCGTCGTTTTTAAACACATGCCCGTAAACTTTTAAGCCTCCCCTGAGGCCATCTTCATCATCATGCTAGTGTCAAACCAGTCCGGCAATATTGCACCAAGGCTGCCGACCTGCGCTAGACACGTCGTTGCTTTGTTGAGCCGAGCTCAACTTCTTCGGATCATCATCTCGGCAAGCCGAACAAGAGTTTGGCATCACAAAGGATAAATCATCGCCAACATCGCCGCCCCACGGATTACACGGAGCGGGCACACCGGCATCGCCGCATGGTCACTTCATCAAGTCGGCATTGACCACGTCACGACCTGCATCGGCAGGGCCGCACTGTTGCTTCTTCAAGCCGGTGTCCATCACGCTGACGTACTTCGACTCATCGGCTGACATCGAGGCTTCGACGTCTCGGTTGGACCGGGGGCTTCGCCATCTCTTCATCAACCTACTCCAGAGACTTCGGATTAGCACAACAAATAAACCAGGTGCTATTAATCCTAGTATTTTTTTGCTTATTCGGGTTCATTTTTCCCAAGGAATTATTACTCTGATTTGTTCATCATATGTACATAGGTCTATCAAACGATGACCACATTAACGACGGTCGCATGGTGGTTTGGTCAGTTTCCGTACATGGTCCGGCGAACGCCGCATCCGGAACTCGGACTGACCTGTGAATTCAGGCTTTGCCACGCCTTTACTGCATCACGCTGACGCCCTGCATCGACATTGACTTCGGCGCCAGGCCATATTTCTTTTATTACTCACTTTGCATAAATTATTTATTATGCAACGGTTTATTATTATTATTATTATTATTATTACTACTATTACTATTATCTCGGTTTGCACTATTTTTTGTGCACAGGAAAATGATCTAGCCGAACTATATCCTTTGGCGTCACCTCGGCTGGACGGGGAGCTTCGTCAACACTTCATTACCCCATGCCGGGGACTTCGGCATCACTCTGCCGACCTGCATTGACCGTGCTATGTCACCACTTCGGAGTGCTGAGCTCTTTGCTCCGCCACCTTGGGACCGGCTTGGGGGATGGAACCTTGTCCCGCATCAAGCTCGGACCGCGTCGTCAATACCGAACACATTAACCAGCTAAGTTGCCTTCATGCTCCAAGTTTTAAATTTTTAATTTGTGTTCGGTTCGACCAAGCATTATACCCTTTTGGAAAAAAAATCTTGTAAATAATTTCCTTATCCAAACTTTGTTCATGACGCACAAATTCAAATACCCAGTTCACTTGGGGGCTTCCTTCATGAAGCCTTTCCTCTTGCATATGGTTATACTTGTACGGCTTCGTTCCTTGTTCGTGTATTACGCCACAATATGCACCATATTGACTTAAGCGATTTGCAAGCTAGGTTGCCTCGCTCCTGTGTTTACCCCTACGTTCCCGATTGTTCGGCTATGGAGTAAAGGGAGCACCTTTGCGATTGTCACGATCGGGTCATCCGAGCCGGGCCTCAGACTGGGTGAAGCCGAAAGCTAGCGCACTTATAGTTTTCAATGATGGCCAGCACACAACGGAAGTCACGAGTACAAAAAATCTATTGCACAAGTCTCATAGTAACAATGAGCACCGAAGAAAGGTATCGGTGGGGGTACTATTTTCTTTGAAGATGCTTCTTACACTTCGCAGTAATATAGCATAAGTTCCCTGAGCGCGCTTTGTCTGTTACAGCCTTATGGCCTGATTGTCTGGTTATCAGAAACACCGTCGATATTCTCGACAGGTGGAGTACATAACACTTTTCGGTCCTTGACCAAAGAGGGAGAAGCCGATGGTCGGTTAAGACGCGTATAAAGTTCGGGTGAACACAAATATGATATAAGTACTTTGGTACGTACAATCAGTATACATAAAATTCTTTTACCCAAGTCACTTGGGGGCTCTTAAATTTATATGAGCCGTTTTATAATAAGTGTTTTTCTTCTTAGTCGTTGCAAAGTTTTATTACTATTTATCACTCCTTTTTTCGACACGAGTGTGTGGTCACTAGCCGGGGAGCCTAATTTCTCTCTCAAGCCGCTCGAGTTTTAGTTTGCTAAACTGGCCTAAAGAGAAGTACTCCACCTTAGGGATAAGAGGTTGAAGCCGTAAGCTGACTCGCTTGAAGTCTTGAGATAGGATGTGTCATGTTAAAGCACGACAGAAGCACCTTTTTTATCTAAAGTCTAATTTTCAGATTGGCACCGAACACTTGATCTAGTTCGGACATTAAACTTTTGAATAAGTTTTTTGGCTTTTCGAGCCTATGGCACTTTTAAACTATTTGTGCATTCCCAGCATTAGTCTCGCGGTGCAACACTAGACACCTTTATGGATTCATCAAAAACATTCTCGGATATTGCTATATATGCATCGGTTTTGAATTATGTCTTCGGTCAATAGTTGGGTTGCCCGGCTCCTGTTCTTACTTCCTACGTTCCGCTTTGTTCGGCTAGGTGTGCAAAGGGAGAACCACTGCGATTGTGCTTCCAGCTCACATGGTTAAGCACCTCAATGGAGAAAGCCAAAAACTGACTGTCACAATAAGCGTAAACTGGTCAGGGATCCGATGACTGTGTTAAATGATGGGCCATTCATAACATTGGCCGAAGTGTTTACGGCTTGACCTCGACTGTCGCAGAACACTACCGGGGGCTAGTAACTGGCCTCCCAAACTAAATCCTCAATATTTTGCTCTTACATTAGAGCTGCGGTTTCATGATCATGCTTAGCATGACAACCCAAAGAAAGGAACCAATAGCGGGACTATTTTCTTTGCAAGACATTTCTTATGTTAAACAGTAATATAACATATCTCTCTGCGTACCTTTGTTTATAAAACCGTATGGCTAGATTGCCTTGTTTGTCGTAAATCTTTGCCCTCATAAAGGATTTATAAAGTAGGACAAACACTCCTCGGCTACTGGCCGAGGAGGTGGAAGCTGATGGTCGGTCAACAAAGTTTTGTACAATGCGGATCTGAGCATTAATGACGTAAAGTACTTGGATCATAGAGTCATTACACATAATTTGTGATTTTACTACGGATATTGATCCTTAATTCGGCCACCCGTGCCCGCATTAAGGCTCAGGGGCTACTGGGCTTTGGGCTTATTATTTACAATTATTAAAGGGGCACATCGATCCCCTGATATGGTGTTGCCAGCCGACCAGTGTCTCGGGGGCTACTGCATTGCCTATCCAATGCAGAAAATTATAAGCACAATACAGTTTCCGAGGAGATTATGATCCTCAGGTTGGTCGGCCGCACCCAACCTGAGTCTCGAGGACTGAGTACGCCGCTTTTTGTGTCCTGAAGTATTCTGCCGAGCTAGGACTTGATCCTCAGGCCGATTTTGCAAATCAACCTGAGTCTCAGCGGCTACTGGGATCAGCGGTCTTACATCATCCTTCAAGTGCATCTCGGGTTTTAAACCGATACACACCTTGAGGGCTACTAGCTACATATCTCAGCGGAGAATAAGTTGCACCAATCAAAAATATTGACCAAAAATCGGCCCACAGTCGGGGTGATGCACCACCTCGGAAGCAGTCCGGCATAAAGCTCGGGCGCTAGTGGCTGGCTCCATAGAGGGCATTTCCAGGATTAAGCTCGGCTAAACTCCTTCAACCTTTTTGGACCAAGATGATCTATGACATCTTGGATATAGTCCAACATTGGAGCTTGGACACAGTCCGGCGTTGGAGCTCGGATACATTTCGGCGTTGGAGCTCGGAAGCAGTCCGACATTGGTGCTCGGCTGCAAAAGATACCTCGAATGCAGTCCGGCGTTAGAGCTCGGACGCAAGAGGACACTGCCTTCCGGGAACAACTTCAAACCCGAGGTGTGGCATAAAAATAACAAGGCATTGATAAAGGTCGGACACTTAAAGAGGCTCCTCGGATACCCGACGTGTAAACTCGTCGAATGCATTTTGGCGATCCTCAAGATCGAAGATGAGAAGATTTGTTGAACCAGTTTTCAAGACCGACAACCGAAGATGAAGAACAGTTCGGAAGAATCGAGGAGCGTCCCTAACTTGAAGACCGGTTCAGGGGGCTACTGACGGTGTCCTGGACTAGGGGGTACTCACCACGTGGTCTCCCGATCTGTTAGATTTGGCCGAGGACCCCCGTGGCCGTATACTCATGGGCCAGTTCGGACAGCTGCCGCATACATGGAAGATTCCACAAGACTTGGTGATCAAGACAGGGACTCCTCCCCACCGGCGTATTCGGCTAGCACCCTTGTTATCCTAGGCCTCTGGTGCATTATATGAACCGAGGCCAGGCTAGTCGATAGATCATATACAACATACAATCATACCATAGGCTAGCTTCTAGGGTTTAGCCTCTCCGATCTCGTGGTAGATCAACTCTTGTAATACTCATATCATCAAGAATAAATCAAGCAGGACGTAGGGTTTTACCTCCATCAAGAGGGCCCGAACCTGGGTAAAACATCGTGTCCCCTGCCTCCTGTTACCATCCGCCTTAGACGCACAGTTCGGGACCCCCTACCCGAGATCTGCCGGTTTTGACACCGTTAGGGGGTCCCCAGACTTGCCTGCCTGCGGCCTGCGGCGTGGCTCAAGTGGGGGCCCAGCGCGGCCCATCTTCATCAGCTCAAGCTCAAGACCCTCGCGAGGGGCCGAGCCTCGCGGGGTGGACGACAGGAAGCTTCCTCAGAGGTAGCCACATCAGGAAGGCTCGCGAGGAGGCGGAGAGATCAAGGCAGAGGGTACCTCGTGAGGCGCCCGTGACGCAAGCTATGACGATCGAGACCAGGCGGGCGCCAGGCGGGCGCCGGCCTGCGCAGTGTCCTTGTTTACCCTTTGGTGCAAAGGGGGCAAGCACAAGCCAAGGCATCGGGCAAAGGTTGCCATTCCGGTGCAACGAGACCAAGACCAGCAGAGCGGCAGGACGGAGGTCACCGTGGAGCCCAATACGGCGTCACCACCAGTGCTTTTGGCAGCCGAAGACCACCTTTGGTCAGGATAACTTGTACTAGATGTTCCCCTTCAAAATGGCCAATTGTTGGCGCCCTTCCTGCTCATTATTTGGGGAGAGGCCCAGGGCCTCTATAAATAGAGCTAGCCACCACAAAGTAGGGGGACATCGATCGATAGAGGCATAGGGGATCGACTCACCTAGACATCTAGAGATCTGATAGAGCCCTAGCAGAGAGAGAGAGGGAGGCGACTGAACTCACCCAAGCAGTTCATCACACCAGCTCAAGAACACCTCTTGTGAGGTTGTTCTTCCCTTGTACTATTCATCATCAGCCCCTGAGGCAATCCACCACGCCACACACTGGAGTAGGGTATTACACCACAACGGTGGCCCGAACCAGTATAAACCTCGTGTCCCTTGTGTTGTTCATTGTTTCCAGCTTTGATCACGCGAGGAGATCAGACGTAGATCGGTAGGGGAGAGATCTCCATGCGCACCGCAGTGTTCGAACCTCAAGGGTCTGCCGGAACCCGAAATCCGACAATTCTTGGTAGACCTTTCCTTAGAACGATTGGTGCAATTATTGATATGAAGGAAGGAAGTATTAGATTCCAATTTCCATTAAGGAAAGGCATGGAACACTTACCTAGAAAGAAAATTAAATTACCTTATGAATCTATTATGAGAGCCACTTATGAATTGCCTACCAAAGATGGCAATACCTAGCTCTATTCTTGCTTGTTATGCCTAGCTAGGGGCGTTAAACGATAGCGCTTGTTGGGAGGCAACCCAATTTTATTTTTATTCCTTACTTTTTTCTCCTGTTTAGTAATAAATAATTTATCTAGCCTCTGTTTTGGTTGTGTTTTTGTGTTTAATTAGTGTTTGTGACAAGTAGAACCGTTGGGAAGACTTGGGGAAAGTCTTGTTGAACTTGCTGTAAAAAAACAGAACCTTTAGCTCTCACTATAACTGCTGTCATTTTTATTTGGAATGTGCTATTTAGTTAATTCCTTTTGCATATGATTAATAGATAAATTCCTCACGTCCAGAAATTTATTTTAGAATTTTTGGGGTTCTATATCTTGCGCTAGCTACAGATTACTACAGACTGTTCTGTTTTTGACAGATTCTGTTTTTTGTGTGTTGTTTGCTTATTTTGATGAATCTATGGCTAGTAAAATAGTTTATAAACCATAGAGAAGTTGGAATACAGTAGGTATAACACCAATATAAATAAAGAATGAATTCATTACAGTACCTTGAAGTGGTATTTTGTTTTCTTTCCCTAACGGAGCTCACGAGATTTTCTACTTTAAGATTTGTGTTGTGAAGTTTTCAAGTTTTGGGTAAAGATGTGATGGATTATGGAACAAGGAGTGGCAATATCCTAAGCTTGGGGATGACCATGGAACCCACAAGATAATCTAAGGACACCTAAAATCCAAAGCTTGGGGATGCCCCGGAAGGCATCCCTTCTTTCGTCTACTTCTATCGGTAACTTTACTTGGAGCTATATTTTTATTCGCCACATGATATGTGTTTTGCTTGGAGCGTCTTGTATGATTTGGGTCATTGCTTGTTAGTTTACCACAATCATCCTTGCTGTACACGCCTTTTGAGAGAGCCATATATGATTTAGAATTTGTTAGAATACTCTATGTGCTTCGCTTATATCTTTTGAGTTATATAATTTTGCTCTAGTACTTCACTTATATCTTTTAGAGCACGGTGGTGGATTTGTTTTATAGAAACTATTGATCTCTCATGCTTCACTTAGATTATTTTGAGAGTCTTAAATAGCATGGTTATTGTCTTAAAATCCTAATATGCTTGGTATACAAGATTAATAATAAAAACTTTCTTATGAGTGTGTTGAATACTATGATAATTTTGATACTTGATAATTGTTTTGAGATATGAAGATGGTGATATTAAAGTCATGATAGTTGATTAGTTGTGAATTTGAGAAATACTTGTGTTGAAGTTTTTGATTCCCGTAGCATGCACGTATGGTGAACCGTTATGTGACGAAGTCGGAGCATGATTTATTTTTTGATTGTCTTCCTTATGAGTGGCAGTCGGGGACAAGCGATGGTCTTTTCCTACCAATCTATCCCCCTAGGAGCATGCGTGTAATAATTTGCTTTGATGACTTGTAGATTGTTGCAATAAGTATATGAGTTCTTTATGACTAATGTTGAGTCCATGGATTATACGCACTCTCACCCTTCCACCTTTGCTAGCCTCTCTAGTACCGCGCACCTTTCGCCGGTATCATACACCCACCATATACCTTCCTCAAAACAGCCACCATACCTACCTATTATGGCATTTCCATAGCCATTCCGAGATATATTGCCATGCAACTTTCCACCGTTCAGTTTATTATGACACACTCCATCATTCTCATATTGCTTAGCATGATCATGTAGTCGACATCGTATTTGTCGCAAAGCCACCATTCATAATTCTTTCATACATGTCACTCATGAGTCATTGCATATCCCGGTACACCGCCGGAGGCATTCATATATAGTCATATTTTGTTCTAAGTATCGAGTTGTAATTGTTGAGTTGTAAGAAAAATAAAAGTGTGATGATCATCATTATTAGAGCATTGTTCCAGTGAGGAAAGGATGATGGAGACTATGATTACCCCACAAGCTAGGATGAGACTCCGGATGAAAAATAAAAAAAGAGGCCATAAAAAAGAGAAAAGGCCCAAATGAAAAAAGAGAAGAAAAAAATGAGAGAAAAAGAGAGAAGGGACAATGTTACTATCCTTTTACCACACTTGTGCTTCAAAGTAGCACCATGATCTTCATAGTAGAGAGTCTCTCATGTTATCACTTTCATATACTAATGGGAATCTTTCATTGTAGAACTTGGCTTGTATATTCCAATGATGGGCTTCCTCAAGATGCCCTAGGTCTTCATGAGCAAGCAAGTTGGATGCACACCTACTTAGTTTCTTTTTGAGCTTTCATATACTTATAGCTCTAGTGCATATGTTGCATGGCAATCCCTACTCACTCACATTGATATCTATTGATGGGCATCTCCATAGCCCGTTGATACGCCTAGTTGATGTGAGACTATCTTCTCTCTTTTTGTCTTCTCCACAGCCACCACTCTATTCCACCTATAGTGCTATATCCACGGCTCACGCTCATGTATTGCGTGAAGATTGAAAAAGTTTTGAGAATGTCAAAAGTATGAAACAATTGCTTGGCTTGTCATCGGGGTTCTGCATGATTTAAATATTTTGTGTGGTGAAGATAGAGCATAGCCAGACTATATGATTTTGTAGGGATAACTTTCTTTAGCCATGTTATTTTGAGAAGACATAATTGCTTTGTTCGTATGCTTAAAGAATTATTATTTTAATGTCAATATGAACTCTTGTCTTGAATCTTTCGGATCTGAATATTCATACCACAATTAAGAAGAATTACATTAAAATTATGCCAAGTAGCACTCCGCATCAAAAATTCTGTTTTTTATCATTTACCTACTCGAGGACGAGCAGGAATTAAGCTTGGGGATGCTTGATACGTCTCCAACGTATCTATAATTTTTTATTACTCCATGTTATATTATCTACTGTTTTGGACATTATTGGGCTTTATTATTCACTTTTATATTATTTTTGTTACTAACCTATTAACCGGAGGCCCAGCCTAGAATTGTTGTTTTTTGCTTGTTTTAGGGTTTTGAAGAAAAGGAATATCAAACGGAGTCTAAATGGAATGAAACCTTCGGGAACGTGATTTTCTCAACGAATAAGACCAGAGAGACTTGGACCCTACGTCAAGAAAGGAAACAGGAGGCCACGAGGTAGGGGGGCGTGCCCTCCACCCTCATGGGCCCCTTGTTGCTCCACCGACGTACTCCTTCCTCCTATATATATATCCACGTACCCCCAAACAATCAGATACGGAGCCAAAACCCTAATTTCACCGCCGCAAGTTTCTGTATCTAGGAGATCCCATCTTGGGGCCTGTTCCGGAGCTCCGCCAGAGGGGGCATCAATCACGGAGGGCTTCTACATCAACACCATAGCCTCTCCGATGAAGTGTGAGTAGTTCACCTCAGACCTACGGGTCCATAGTTAGTAGCTAGATGGCTTCTTCTCTCTTTTTGGATCTCAATACAATGTTCTACCCCTCTCTTGTGGAGATCTATTCGATGTAATCTTCTTTTTGCGGTGTCTTTGTTGAGACCGATGAATTGTGGGTTTATGATCAAGTCTATCTATGAATAATATTTGAATCTTCTCTGAATTCTTTTATGTATGATTGGTTATCTTTGCAAGTCTCTTCGAATTATCAGTGTGGTTTGGCCTACTAGATTGATCTTTCTTGCAATGGGAGAAGTGCTTAGCTTTGGGTTCAATCTTGCGGTGTCCTTTCTCAGTGACAGTGAGGGCAGCAAGGCACGTATTGTATTGTTGCCATCGAGGATAACAAGATGGGGTTTTCTTCATATTGCATGAGTCTATCCCTCTACATCATGTCATCTTGCTTAAGGCGTTACTCTGTTTTTAACTTAATACTCTAGATGCATGCTAGATAGCGGTCGATGAGTGGAGTAATAGTAGTAGATGCAGGCAGGAGTTGGTCTACTTGTCTCGGACGTGATGCCTATATACATGATCATACCTAGATATTCTCATAACTATGCTCAATTTTGTCAATTGCTCAACAGTAATTTGTTCACCCACTGTAGAATACTTATGCTATTGAGAGAAGCCACTAGTGAAACCTATGGCCCCCGGGTCTATCTTTATCATATTGATCTCCTACTACTTAGTTATTTCCTTTGCTATTTACTTTGCCTTTATTTTACTTTGCATCTTTTATCATAAAAATACCAAAAATATTATCTTATCATATATATCAGATCTCACTCTCGTAAGTGGCCCTATAGGGATTGACAACCCCTATTTGCGTTGCTTGCGAGGATTTATTTGTTTTGTGCAGGTGCGAGGGACTCGCGCGTAGCCTCCTACTGGATTGATATATTTGTTCTGAAAAACTAAGGGAAATACTTACGCTACTTGGCTGCATCATCCCTTCCTCTTCGGGGAAAACCAACGAAGTGCTCAAGAGGTAGCAATCATCACCTGGATAACATCGACAAGCTTGAAGTCCTTGGTCACCATGCTTTGAATGCACGTCTACAGCGCTATCAGCTCGTCAGGAGAACACCAGTCCAGACTCTTCTCGACCCAGTAGGTGAGCCGCGTGGGAGCACTAGAGCGGAATTCGGCAGCTGCGACCCAGGTGGTGTCGCGAGGTTTTGTGATATAGAACCACTGCTTTTTCCATTCCTTTACTGTCTCTATAAAGGTGCCTTTGGGCCAAGAGACGTTGGACATCTTGCTCACCATGGCCCCTCCACACTCCGTGTGCTAACCATCCACCACCTTCGGCTTCACATTGAAGACTTTGAGCCACAGCCCGAAGTGGGGATGGATGCGGAGGAAGGCCTCGCACACGACGGTAAACGCCGAGATGTTGAGGAAGGAATTCGGGGACAAATCATGGAAATCTACCCCGTAATAGTACATCAGCTCGCGGACGAAAGGGTGGAGTGGAAACCCTAGCCCGCGGAGGAAATGGGGGATGAAGACTACTCTCTCTGTGGGCTCCGGCATGGGGACGACTTGTCCCTCGGCTGGCAGACGGTGGGCGATCTCCTTTACCAAATATCCAGCCGCCCGGAGCTCAGTATTGTCCTCCTCCTTGACGGAGGAGACCATCCACTTGCCCTGACCACCAGATCCGGACATGGTTGCTTGAGTGGAAAGGAGATGGGAACCTGGGCGCTAGAGCTTGAGATCGGAAGGGCGAAGATAGAGAGAAGGCGTGAGGAGAGGAAGGGGGAATCCTTATCCCCTTATAAAGGCAGCATATATTAAATGCCTCCTCACCCGCCTTAGGATTCGCCTGTTCCCTAGGGATGTATGAACGACATGATTGAGTTACCCATGCCGCATTGATGAGAATCCCGCGATATGGGGACACGATCTCTGTTTCGACAAGACGTGCCAATAGCAACCGTGTCTCGAAACGTGGGATGGCAGAAGAAAAATGGTTTGAAATTATAACCAGACAGACACGATGCCATGTTGGAGAGACGCTGTCAACAGATTGGATTCATGCAAATATTATATTCTCTCTGCGGTTGTGTATGGTGTGCGTAACAGGTCCAGATGCACTTATTTCGTCCGAAGACTATTCTAGAGTTCGGAAGGAGGGAACCCGCCTTGCAATGCCGAAGACAAATCTGTGCGCCGGACTCCTCATCATTGAAGCCAGGTTCTGGGTTTACTGAGGGATTCCTGGACTAATGGGTCCTCGGACGTCCGGCCTATTATCTATGGGCCGGACTGATGGGCTGTGAAGACATGAAGACCGAAGACTGCACTGTGTCCGGATTGGACTCTACTTGGCGTGGAAGGCAAGCTTGACAACCAAAGATTCCTTCTTATGTAACCGACTCCATGTAAACCCTAGACCCCCTCGATGTCTACATAAACCGAAGGGGATAGTCTGGAAAGGACAACACGTATACTCATTACCATATTCATAGGCTAGACTTCTAGGGTTTAGCCATTACGATCTCGTGGTAGATCAACTCTTGTAACACTCATATTCATCAAGATCAATCAAGCAGGAAGTAGGGTATTACCTCCATAGAGAGGGCCCGAACCTGGGTAAACATCGTGTTCCCTGTCTCCTCTTACCATCCATCCTAGACGCACAGTTCGGGACCCCCTACCCGAGATCCGCCGGTTTTGACACCGACAGGCATGTTGAAGACAACCTTTACGTGGTTGATTTCTCAAAAGGGAAAACTCATCTTGCAACAAGCCTAATGGCCAAGGCCGACGTGGGGTGGCTATGGCATCGACGGCTAGCGCATGTGGGCATGGGAAATTTACAAGTTCTCTTAAAGGGGGATCACATCCTTGGACTAACCAATGTGTCTTTTGCCAAAGATCGTCCTTGTAGTGCTTGCATTGCCGGAAAACTACATGAAAAATCTCACAAAGTGAAGACTATCATCACCACTTTGAGGCCCCTCGAGCTCATCCACTTGGATCTTTTTGGGCCTCCAACATACGATAGTTTAGGAGGGAGGAGGTATTGCCTTGTCATTGTTGGTGACTACACAAGATATACTTTGGTGTTCTTTCTCAAGACCAAAGATGAAACTCAAGAAACCTTCATCAACTTTGCCAAAGAAGCTCAACATCAACATAATTGTGAGATCAAGGCAATTCGAAGTGACAATGGCACCGAGTTTAAGAATTACATGATGTATGAATTCTTGAGTGAAGAGGGGATAAAGCATCAATATGTGGCGCCATATACTCCCAACAAAATGGTGTTGCGGAGGGGAAGAATCGGACTCTTATTGAGATGGCTAGGACCATGCTTGACGAGTATAAGTCTACATACAAGCTTTGGTCCGAAGCCATCAACACCGCGTGCCATGCTTCAAACCGGCTTTATCTTCGCAAGCTCAAGAACAAGACCCCATATGAACTACTAATCGGGAGAAAGCCTAACGTCAAATACTTTCGGGTATTCGGTTGTAAGTGTTTCATTCTAAACAAAAAATCCCGTTTAGCTAAGTTTGAGCATAAAACTTATGAGGCAATATTTGTTGGATATGCATAAAACTCCCATGCTTACCAAGTTCTTAATGAATCCACCGGATGCATTGAGGAAACGGTGAATGTGGAGTTTGATGAAGATAACGGTTCCTGTGTGGAGCAAATTGTTCCTAGTGTTGTAGGTGATGAGGCACCTTCACAAGCTATAAGGACTACGAGGATAGGCCACATTCTTCCACAAGAATCACCCCAAGTCCAAGTAGAAGAAGAAGGAGTAAGAGCCCCTCTTATGGAGTCTCCACAAGGGAAGTCATCACCGACACCACTTGTACAAGATGCTACGGGAGATCATGAACCTATCCAAGAACAAGGTAGGTGAAAACCCAAGTTTTAGATCATGCCCTCATGCTCCCGATCAGGATCAAGGGCAAGCTCATTCAAATGGTGAAAAGCCAATTATAGAGGCTCAAGATCAAGATCAAGTTTGTGATCAAGATCAAGATCAATCCCAGCCGCTAGGTTCTTCATCATCGTCACTTCCCAATGAACAAGAACTTGTGGTTGCAAAGAAAAGGGTGTCTCCAAGGCTAAAACAATCTCAAGAACAAGCTTCTTCATCAATTTCAAAACCAAGTGAAGAGGGGCCTGCAATTCAAGAACAAAATGTGTCCGCTAAGTTAAAGAGTCTTCAACATCTCACCGAGAACATCTATGGAAGCATTAAAAAGGGGTAACTACTCATAGACGATTGACAAACTTTTGTGAGCATCACTCATTTGTCTCATGTGTTGAGCCCCTTAAGGTTGAAGATGCACTTGATGATCTAGATTGGGTAGATGCCATGCATGAAGAACTCAACAACTTCACCCGCAACAAAGTATGGACCCTTGTGGAGAGACCCAAAGAGCATCATAATGTCATTGGAACGAAGTGGATCTTCAAGAACAAACAAGATGAACATGGACAAGTAATGAGGAGCAAGGCAAGGTTAGTGGCACAAAGTTTCACCCAAGTTGAAGGTTTGGACTTTGGTGAAACTTTTTCCCCCGTTGCCCATCTTGAATCCATTCACATCTTGCTTGCATATGCCTCTCATCATGATTTTAAATTGTATCAATTGGATGTGAAGAGTGCTTTTCTTAATGGTCCTTTTAAGGAGTTGGTGTATGTTAAGCAACCACCCGGTTCCAAAGACCCTGATCACCCCTCTCGCATATATCAACTCCATATGGTGCTCTGTGGACTTAAACAAGCACCTCGTGTTTGGTATGATGACCTTACGGCGTTCCTAAGCAAGAAAGGGTTCTAGATTAGGGTAATAGATTCCACTCTCTTCACAAAGAGGGTAAAATGAGAATTATTTGTGTGCCAAATATATGTTCATGATATTATCTTTGGGTCTTCTAATCATGCTATTAACGTTGAGTTTGAGAATCTTATGACTAAGGAATTTGCTATGAGCATGATGGGAGAGTTGAAGTTCCTCCTCGATTTTCAAGTAAAGCAATTGAGAGGAGGAACCTTCATCAACCAATCTCTTTATATTCAGGACATGCTCAAGAGGTTCAAAATGCAAGATGTCAAGCCCATGAAGACACCCATGCCCACAAATGACCAATTTTGTCTTGATCGCAATGGTAAAGAAGTGGATCAAAAGGTATATCGCTCCATGATCGGTTCCTTGCTTTACCTTTGTGCATCTAGACTAGATATTATGTTGAGTGTGTGTATGTGTGCAAGATTTCAATCCTCTCCTAAGCAGAGCCACTATTCGGCAGTGAAAAGAATCCTTCGATATTTTGTTCATACCCCAAACTTGGGCCTTTGGTTTCCCAAAGGATCATCTTCCGAGTTAATGGGATACTTGGACTCGGATTGGGCCGGAGACAATGTTGACCGCATGTCCACTTCCGGTTCATGTCAATTCCTAGGGAGATCTTTGGTAAGTTGATCTTCAAAGAAGCAAAATTGTATATCTCTCTCAACGGCCGAAGCCGAGTACATTGCCATTGAAAGTTGTTGTGCTCAGTTATTATGGATGAGGCAAACTTTGATGGATCGTGGTGTCAAATGTGACAAAGTGCCTCTTTGGTGTGACAATCAAAGTGTAATCAAGATCGCTGAGAATCGAGTGCAACACAGAAAGACCAAGCATATTGAGATTTGTCATCATTTCATTAGGGATCATGTGGCCAAGGGAAACATTGAACCTCCTTGTCAACATCGAGAATCAGCTACCCGATATTTTCACCAAGCCACTTGATGAAGCAAGATTCTACGAGTTAAGGCATGAGCTAAATATCGTGGATTTAAGTAACTTGGGTTGAGATTATTGCTCATGCACACATACTCATATAATATCTTGCTTAGATGTAGGCACATGTCTAGGGGGAGCTAGCCCAACTCATGAGTTACCTCATACTAGAAGTGCATAAATTGAACAAAATCTTTCACATTAGCCACTTTTATGGTGGCACATGTGCTTCAAAGATGAGTGTTGGTCTTGGGCCCAAGGTTCATATCTTTGCGGTGCCATGCCAATCAGACTCAAACATGGTGGCCTCGGCGCCCGCCCTCCATTGAGGTTTTCTGTCCATTTTCTTGTGTGTGGTGTTTTTGGCCTTCCTATTTTCCTTTTGTTTTCTTGCATTTTGCTGTTCGTTGTCCTTCCCTTCTAGTACAAGTGCTTCGTATATTCCCTTCTCGTAGTGGTAGGATTTCTCTCGGGACATATTCAGAAACATAGACTGAAATGCTTCAAAAAGGCTTGGTAAGATTATTCACTCAGCCATGCCTTCAAGAAGTGGTACTAGTCGAAATTCCTGAGTACCCCGTGTCCACGGGCGTGTACCATGCACATGGGGCCCCTGTGCCCACGGGCTTTGTACCATGCGTACAGAACCCCTGTGCGCACGGGGCCCACTTAGCCCGTGAGCACGGGCTCTGCGGTTCCAGGCCCTGAAGAGGTGGGGCGTGGGTGGCTTGGGTTCATTCCCACCCGTCGCCTCCTCCACTCCCCAGGATGCCTCCAGGACTGCCACCGTTGCCTCCTCTTGCCAGCGCTCCTCCGGGCACCATCGCGCTCCCTTGTTGGATGGAGATCATCCGGGATGGGGTCCTCCTCTGGTATTTCCCCTCCCTTGTTCGTTCATGTTACTCCATGGATGCCTCTCTAGCTTTTAGGGTTTCTAGGTTTTCACTAGATATGTGCAGGACAAATCTAGGTGCATATATCATGTGGTTCCTCTACCGTAGCCACTCACAGATTTCGATCTGGAAGTGGCTGCTGCTAGGGAACCCCCATGTCCACGGGGTGTTTGACGCCCCTACGCATGGGGCCCTGTGCCCACGATCGTGTACCATGCGCATGGGACCACTGTGCCCACGGGGTCTAACCCCCGTGTGCACGGGCTACAACTACAAAAAAAGACACATTTGTGACATTTTGGCCCGAAATAATTTTTTTCTGTCATGCTTATGACACTTCTATGACGATAATTGTGACAAAACCCGGTATCATCATAGATGTGGTGGGCTCCTACTTCTATGACAAAAAATGAGCTTTTAGTCCTGGGCGTGCTGGAGACGTAGCTACATGACATTCTATGGGCTATTCATGACGGAAAAAAAATCGTGGTAGAACCAAGGGCAACGAAAATTCCGGGGAGTTCCCGGTTACGGTGGGTGGTCGGGGCCAAACAACGCACAGAGGGATTGCGTGTTTCCCTCGTACACATATGTGCGTGGGTGTGAGCCGTACGTTGGGCTCTAACTGAACCCAAGCGAGGCGTTCGTTTACTGAACCCGAGCGATCGATCGATCCTTGGATGTTAACTGAACCCGGTCGAGCGATTCCTTCGCTACTGCTGCTAACTGAAGCCGGTCGAACCTGCTACCTCTTGATAAACAGTGAGCATTGTTGGGACTTTGATGAACAGTTCAGGTGGGGGTTGGATGAACAGGACCCCGTGGTAATAGGACGTTGCTGCTGGATGAACAGGACCCCGAGGAGGCCGCCGCACCCCAGCTGGTTGGGGGTTGATGAACAGGACCCCGTGGAGGCTCTATGAACAGCAGCTGGTGGAGGCTGGATGAACGGTAGCCGTGGATGAATAGTAGCAGGTGGAGGCTGGAGGAGGTCGATAGTGGATGAACAATAGCAGGTGGAGGCTGGAGTGAGGCAGTAGATGGTGGATGAAAAGGATCCCATTTCGACCGTAGGCGCTCCAACACAAGTTTGTTTCCTTCATTTTTTGGTATGCCACACCCCTCCCGATCAACGGGACCCCGTTTCGACCATACACGATCGAATACAAGTCCGTTTCCTCCGTTTTGCGGTACGCCAGACCCTTCCTGATGAACAGGACCCTGTTTCGACCATATGCGGTCGAACTGAAGGCCCGTTTCCTCCGTTCTGCGATACGCTAGACCTTGTTTTGGAAGTTCCGTCCAAGTCGGTTGGCTCCCGATGAACACGACGTATTCCATTGCCTCCCAATGAACACGACGCATTCCGTTGCCTCCCCTTCAACACAACGCAGTTGGTCCATTTTGACCCAGCCAGTTGACTTCTGATGAACAGGATGCCGTTGATGCCGTCTGTTGCCTCTCCATGTGCACGAGCCCTGGGCATACATATGCGTGAGTACGCGTTCGAGACCCCGACCATATGTACGTACCTGGATGTTTTTTTGGCATCTTGCTGTACGTGCGTGTACATGGTTTTGATTGGACTGCCTGAACTGCTACCGCTCCTTACTCGTGTAACACCCCGGATGTAATTTACCTTATATGTATCCCAACTCTTGCCGTTTCCAGCACTAAGTTATTTTATTTCCTCGGGTTCGGGTTTTTGTCTTCGTGTGTTGTTGCCTTTGTCATGCATCTCATATCATGTCATCAGGTGCATTGCATTTGCATACGTGTTCGTCTCATGCATCCGAGCATTTTCCCCGTTGTCCGTTTTGCATTCCGGCGCTCCTATCTCCTCCGATGCCCCTTTCTACCTCTTTTCGTGTGTGGGGGTTAAACATTTCCGGATTGGACCGAGACTTGCCATGCGTCCTTGGTTTACTACCATTAGACCGCTTGTCAAGTTTCGTACCATTTGGACTTCGTTTGATACTCCAACGGTTAACCGAGGGACCAAGAAGGCCTCGTTTGTGTTGCAGCCCAACACCCTTCCAATTTGGCCCAAAACCCACCTAAACTCTCTTCATCGTCTAGAGCGTTCGATCACGATCGCGTGGCCGAAAACCGCACTCCATTTGGAGCTTCCTAGCTCCCTCTATGCCTATATATAGATCCCCTCTCGAAATTCCCGGATCCCCTCCTTCCAAACCCTAGATCTTTCCCTCCGCGCGGCCGGACACGTCCGGTCCGGTCGGACGCAATCACCGCCGCCAACCGGGGCGTGCCATGTGGCACCGTGCGCCCCACATCACCGCCTCGCCCGCGCCGGCCCGCCTGGCCCGCGCGCGGCCCTCCCCGCCGCCGAGTCGGGCCAGAGGCACTCCGCCCGCGCCGCCTCATCTTCTTCCTCGCGCGCCGCCCCGGCCGTTCGCCGCCTCCGGCCGCCGGCGTCGCTCCGCCCCGCCGTCGCAGCACTCCGGCAACCCCGCGCGCCGCCCCTCGCCGGGACCTCAACGTCCGCGCCGCACCTCGCCGTCCCACCGCGGCAACCCCGCCGCGCGGCGGCGGCGTCACCTCCCCTCCATTCCGGCGTCCCCTTCCTACGGCGACGCGCCGGCGAACAGGAGCTGCGGTGACCTCGGGTTTTCCTCCAGTGAACAGTACCGCGATCGGATCTGGATCGGTGAACAGTAAACACTAGATCCGAAGGGTAAAGATTTCACTAAGTCCCGAGTTTTTCAGTATTTTCTTAGCCATCTTCATCGTGTCGTAACTCTGCATCCGTAGCTCCGATTTGCGCATGTAGCATATCAGAATGTTTGTCTCAAAGAGTACATCATTTCATCTCATTGCATAATTTTCATTTGAGCTCATCTTGATACCCGAAATGTTATTGGAAGAGGGCTATGTGATATATTTGCCAGATCTGTTTCATCAAATAGATATTTGTCATTTTTGTCATGATTAATGTGTGCAAGATATGCTCCTGAGTTCTACATGAGTTTTGTTATATGCCATGCCATCTTTACAGAGGTGCTTACCATGTATTTTTGTGATATGTTTTGTCGTGATTTTGTCGGTATGCCATATGTTCATGTTGTTTCCTAGTGATCCGTGCCTCTTTTTAGGATGATCAGTAAGGATGATTTGTTAACATTGTGGTGCTCTATCCATCCATGTCTTTGTTTGCATTTATGGAGCAACCTAGCTTGAGTCAATCGAGCTCTACTTTTGCTATTTCATGAATCCTGGCAGATTGTTGACTTGTTAGCGATTTTGCCGAGGATGTTGTTATTGATCCGTGCATGCTATGTTGTTGTTCTTGCCATGTCTAGCTTCTACAATATGTATTCTTGTTGGGTGTATGCTTAGTTTGCCATGCCATGCTCTGTAGTGAGTGCATCGAGCTCGTAAACATGCCTACCCGTTAACTGATCTGCATGCTCCAGTTTTTCACTAAGTCTGAGATCTGTTTATGTTTTCGCCATGTTCACATGCTTGCAATTGTATTTTATGATCCCTTTTGGCTCAAGGTCACTAAGGGACTTTTGTTAAGTGCTTTGAGTAGCTTCATGTCATGCCTTACTTTGCCATGTTAAGTTCCTGTAGCATGTAGTGTTCATGCTCTAAAGTGTGCTTCCTAATGTTAAATTCCAGACTTGTGTTAATTTCACTAAGTCTGAAACCTGTTACCATTTGCATTTTTGCCATGCTTGTTTGAACCTGTTAATGGATGAATTAGCCGTAGCTCAGTGTTCATCTTTTGTCAAGCATCATGAGTGGATCCCTGCCATGTATTTTGTTGTCATGTTTGAGTGCTGTAGCATAATTATCTTGATGCATTTAGATGGCTACTTGCTGATTATCGCAGACCGGTGCCATATTTGTTTTGCTTGCCATTTCCAAACCGTGCATCCGATTCCGGTGATCTTTATATCGATTTCAACCGAAATCACCTCACCTTTCCAGTGGCACTCTTGGATTTCCAAGTTGAGGCCAGGTTCAATCATTCCTTGTCAAATCTTGCATATGCATCACATATCGCATCCCGCATAGCATACCATGTTCGCATCATGTTGTTTGAGCATTGCACATGGTTGATTGTGTTCCTTTTGCTTGTTTGTCTTGTTTGGGTAGAGCCGGGAGACGAGTTTGTGAACGAGGAGCCCGTTGAGTTTGCTTACGAGGACCAAGTCAACTCTGACAACTTTGCAGGCAAGATGATCATACCCTCGAAATCACTTCTATCTTTGCTTGCTAGATGCTCGCTCTTTTGCTATGCCTATGCTACGATACCTACCACTTGCTTATCATGCCTCCCAAATTGCCATGTCAAACCTCTAACCCACCATGTCCTAGCAAACCGTTGATTGGCTATGTTACCGCTTTGCTCAGCCCCTCTTATAGCGTTGCTAGTTGCAGGTGAAGATTGGAGATCGTTCCTTGTTGGAACATTGTTTATTGTTGGGATATCACCATATTATCTTGTTATCTTAATGCACCTATATACTTGGTAAAGGGTGGAAGGCTCGGCCTTTTGCCTAGTGTTTTGTTCCACTCTTGCCGCCCTAGTTTCCGTCATATCGGTGTTATGTTCCCGGATTTTGCGTTCCTTACGCGGTTGGGTTATAATGGGAACCCCTTGACAGTTCGCCTTGAATAAAACTCCTCCAGCAATGCCCAACCTTGGTTTTACCATTTGCCACCTAGCCTCTTTTTCCCTTGGGTTTCCGGAGCCCAAGGGTCATCTTATTTAAACCCCCTGGGCCAGTGCTCCTCTGAGTGTTGGTCCACCTCGTCAGCCGCCGGTGGCCACCAGGGGCAACTCTGGGCTGGCCTACGGAAGTTTGGACAATCTGAGTGTGCCCTGAGAACGAGATATGTGCAGCTCCTATCGGGATTTGTCGGCACATTCGGGCGGTGTTGCTGGACTTGTTTTACCATTGTCGAGGATGTCTTGTAAACCGGGATGTCGAGTCTGATTGGAATGTCTCGGGAGAAGGAATATCCTTCGTTGACCATGCGAGCTTATGATGGGCTAAGTTGGGACTCCCCTGCAGGGATTTGAACTTTCGAAAGCCGTGCCCGCGGTTATGGGCAGATGGGAATTTGTTAATGTCCGGTTGTAGATAACATGAAATTTAACTTAATTAAAATGAATCAACCGCGTGTGTTAACCGTGATGGTCTCTTCTCGGCGGAGTCCGGGAAGTGAACACGATGTTGGAGTAATGCTTGACGTAGGTTGTTCTAGGATCACTTCTTGATCATAGTTCTTCATTCGTGCTTTGCCTTCTCTTCTCGCTCTCTCTTTTGCGAACAGGTTAGCCACCATATATGCTAGTCGCTTGCTGCAGCTCAACATATTACCTTGCCTTACCTATAAGCTTAAATAGTCTTGATCGCGAGGGTGCGAGATTGCTGAGTCCCCGTGACTCACAGATTACTTCCAAACCAGATGCAGGGACCGATGATACCGTTCCAGACGATGCGCTTGAGCTCAAGTGGGAGTTCGATGAAGACTCTCGTCGTTACTATGTGTCTTTCCCAGATGATCAGTAGTGGTGCCCAGTTGGGGCGATCGGGGACCGTGTCGCATGTTGGGGTTGATCTTTTATTTTGGTACCGTAGTCGGACCATGAGTGTATTGGATGATTGTAATGTTATTCATGTATTTGTGTGACGTGGCGAGTGTAAGCCAACTATGTATCCTTTCCCCTTTTATCTATTTACATGGGTTGTTGTGAAGATTACCTTACTTGCGACATTGCTTTCAATGCGGTTATGCCTCTAAGTCGTGCTTCGACACGTAGGAGATATAGCCGCATCGAGGGCGTTACAAGTTGGTAATCAGAGCCTTCCCCGACCTTAGGAGCCCCCTGCTTGATCGAATCGTTGGCGTTGTTGAGTCTAGAAAAATGTTTTGAGTCATTTAGGATTATATATATCGGAGAGTTTAGGAATTCTTTTTACTCCCCAGTCCCTTCATCGCTCTGGTAAGGCATCCTGACGTAGAGTTTTGACTCTTCTCTTCTCAAATTTCACTAAAAATTTTTAGGATCACGCGGGTATCTTGGAATCGTTCCGATCGATTTGTGACGAGAACATTGTTCTTGGTGCCTCCTGTCATTTAGGGGTTGTGGCAGTGTCCCGGGGAGTTGAGCTCCGAGGTGTTGTCGTCACAATTTTATCGTTGAGATTCTGGAATACCTGAGTTTTCGCCGACATCGAAAATCTCTTTTATGCAGTTGTTGGTGAGATAACCTCGACGCCACCTAGTACTGGGGCGGGAGTTCGGGAGTATTGCCATAACTTGTATAACGGATGCTTTTCGAAGGTTTAGGTAAACGATTTCTGAAGTTTTTCTCGGTTATGTGTTGAAGGATGGATACAGCTGGATGTAGGATTTGCTAGATTTGGGTGAGATATTATGCTTCCCCTGTATCCCCAACACCTGATTGCATAACCGGAAAGGTTCGGGAGTTTCATAGGTGGGAATTCTTGTAGCTCTAGTTCTTCTTCCGCGGATATTTGGTTTGAGATTGGGTGATCCTCACCGAGTATTCGTTCTTGTTCCGTACTTTGTTGTTTTTCTTCTACCTCAATTCTAAGTGGCTTCTCAATTTATGGATATGTGACCATTTCAATTGGAATGCATTCGTTCATTTTGTTCGGATGTGAAGACTATATGTTGCAATTTCAACCCGTTTGATTCAGCTTCAATATTTGTCTGTCAATGTGCTAATGGATGTCAACCTCTTCAGGATGGCTCCTCCAACGCGCACGACTCCGAATCCTGATCCGCCACCACCACCTCCACCTCTGGAGGCATGGCAAGCTATGATGGCCGCTACCAATGCAAACACGTAGCTGATCATGCAACTTCTTCAAGAGCGCAACCAAGGGAACCAGGGCCAAGGCAACAATCAGAATCACTTTGCTACACTCAACCAGTTCCTTGCTAACCAGCCAAAGACCTTCAGCAATTGTGTTGAGGCAACAGACGCTGATGATTGGCTCGTGGACATATGCAAGCATTTCGAGTGCAGTAACGTCAGGCCTGAGGACTTTGTCAAGTTCGCTTCCTTCCAACTCAAAGACCAAGCTGCAGAATGGTTTCAGCAGTACAAAGATTCCAGAGGAGGCCGTGTGATTACCTGGGATGAATTCCGTCAAGACTTCAAAGCTCATCATATTCCTCAGAGCGTGGTTGAAAGCAAGCGTGAGGAATTCCGCAACCTGAAGCAAGGCTCTATGTCTGTTTACGAGTACAACAAGATGTTTCAGAAGCTCGCCCGTTTTGCTAAGCAGGACGTCCCTGACGAGAAGAGCATGATATACCAGTTCAGGGGTGGTCTCAGAGAAGAAATCCAGCTAGCTCTCGTTCTCTTTGAGCCCAAGAGGTACGATGAGTTTTACAACATGGCAATGAAGCAAGAGACTGCTCAACTGAAGTGCGATGCTTCCAAGAAGCGAGTCAGAGATGCTACTCCTTCTTCCTCAACTCAAGTGGCTAAGCAGCAGAAGTATTGGCTTCCTCCTCCTCCGTTCCGTCAGCCTTATCAGCAGAAGAGCAAAGGTGGCAGTGGATCTTCCCACCCACCCAACCCTGGCTTTCAGAACAAGACTTCGTCTCAAGCTCCAAGATCAAGTGCTCCGTATCACCGTCCGCTTTCAGAGGTCACGTGCAACAAGTGCCAACAGAAGGGTCACTATGCCAACAAATGCTTCAATCAGAGGCGTATCCCTCCTCCTCCTCTTATGAGATCGGCAAGTACAGCTGTGGTCAAGCATAACCCCAAGCACGCCAAGGTCAACTTGATGAATGCAGCTCAGGCAGAGGACTCGTCAGATGTCATCATGGGTAACCTTCCTGTTAACGATGTTCCTGCAAAAGTACTTTTTGACACTGGTGCATGGCATTGTTTCATCTCGAGACCTTTTGCATCTAAGCATGAGTTGTCTTCTCAAGTTTTGCATAAACCGTTAGCAGATGTCTCACCGGGTAAATGTTTGCTCACAAACTACGAGATTCCAAATATTTCTATCATGATGGGTGATTTCAAGTTTCTGGCTTCTCCAATGGTCCTTGGTAACTCGAATATTGATCTTATTCTTGGAATGGACTGGCTTTCTAAGCACAAGGCTCAGCTTGATTGTGCAGCCAGGCAGATTCAATTGACTCATTCGTCTGAGGATGTAATTGTCTTTGCCGCTCGGGATAATACCATCCATATGTTTTCTCTCAATGAGAAGGGTGAACTGGATGCCATCTCTCAAATTCCAGTCGTTTACAAATATCAAGACGTCTTTCCAGAAGAGCTTCCAGGAATGCCTCCGCATCGGCCAGTTGAATTCGTCATCGATCTTGAGCCTGGCACGGAACCTGTTTGCAAACGTCCTTACAAGCTTGGACCTGAAGAGTTGAAGGAGCTGAAGAAGCAACTCGATATTCAAGAGCGAATGGGTCTCATCCGACCTAGTTCTTCTCCGTGCGGTTGTGGAGTTCTTTTTGTGAAGAAGAAGGATGGAACGGACCGACTTTGTGTTGACTACCGTCCATTGAACAAGAAGACTATAAAGAACAAGTACCCACTTCCCAACATCAACGAGCTGTTTGAACAACTCAAAGGTGCTCAAGTATTCTCCAAGCTTGATCTCCGTATGGGCTATCACCAGATTCGAATCCGTGAGCAAGATATCCCAAGACGGCGTTCAGAACAAGCTATGGTTCATATGAATACACTGTCATGTCTTTTGGCCTCGTCAACGCTCCTCCGACTTTCTCTCGCATGATGAACTTCATCTTCAACGCCTACACAAATGACTTCGTCTTGGTCTACCTCGATGACATTCTGGTCTTTTCGAAGAACAAGGAAGATCATGCCAAGCACTTGCGTTTGGTGCTCGATAAGCTCAGAGAACATCAGTTCTACGCCAAGTTCTCAAAGTGCGAGTTTTGGCTCGATGAGGTTCTCTATCTTGGGCATATCATCTCTGCCAAGGGCATAGCGGTGAATCCTGAGAAGGTGTCTGCAATTGTGAATTGGGAACCACCTCAGAACGTGAAGCAACTCCGCAGCTTCCTTGGTCTCGCAAGCTACTGTCGAAGGTTCGTTGAGAACTTTTCAAAGATCGCGAAGCCTCTTTCCAACCTTCTCCAGAAGCACGTCAAGTACGTTTGGTCTCCTGAATGTGACATCGCTTTCAACACCCTGAAAGAGAAATTAGTCACTGCTCCAGTTCTGACTCCTCCTGATGAATCCAAACCGTTCGAGGTCTTCTGCGATGCCTCTCTTCAAGGTCTTGGTGCAGTGTTGATGCAAGAGAAGAAAGTTGTGGCTTATACCTCTCGCCAGTTGAAGCCCAACGAGAAGAACTACCCCACTCATGACCTCGAGTTGGCGGCAGTTGTGCATGCTCTTTTGACTTGGAGACATCTCTTATTGGGACGAAAAGTGGACATCTTCACTGACCACAAGAGTCTCAAGTACATCTTCACTCAGCCTAATCTCAACCTCAGGCAGACTCGTTGGGTCGAAATGATTCAAGAGTATAATCCGAGCATCGAATATACTCCAGGCAAGGCCAATGTGATTGCTGACGCATTGAGCAGGAAGGCTTACTGCAACAGTCTGATTCTCAAGCCTTACCAACCCGAGCTTTGTGAAGCTTTCCGCAAACTCAATTTGCAAGTTGTTCCTCAAGGTTTCCTCGCCAACCTTCAAGTCTCTCCTACTTTGGAAGATCAGATTCGTGAGGCTCAACTTCTTGATGCTATGGTGAAGAAGGTGAAGATTGGGATTGCCAAGAGTCAATCCAAGTACAAGTGCTATCGCCTTGATGACAAGGATACTCTCTTCTTCGAGGATCGCATTGTTGTGCCTAAAGGTGACCTTCGTAAAGTCATTATGAACGAGGCTCACAATTCACTCCTCTCTATCCACCCTGGGAGTACGAAGATGTACCAGGACCTCAAGCAGGCTTATTGGTGGACTCGAATGAAGCGCGAGATTGCTCAGTTCGTGAATGAATGTGATGTCTGCAGAAGAGTGAAGGCAGAACACCAACGACCAACTGGTCTCCTCCAACCTCTTGCCATTCCAGAATGGAAGTTTGACCACATTGAGATGGACTTCGTGACGGGTTTCCAAAGTCCAAGCGTGGCAATGATGCTATATTCGTTGTCATCGACAAACTCACTAAAGTGGCTCACTTTCTGCCTATCAAAGAGTCTATCACTGCAGCTCAATTGGCGGAGCTGTATACCTCTCGGATTGTCTCTCTGCACGGCATTCCACAGTTGATCTCTTCAGACCGTGGCAGCATCTTTACCTCCAAGTTTTGGGATTCTTTTCAGAAGGCCATGGGCACCAACATCCGTTTCAGCACAGCTTTTCATCCTCAAACTAGCGGTCAAGTCGAGCGTGTCAATCAGATTCTTGAAGATATGCTCAGGGCTTGCGTTATCTCCTTTCGGTATGAAGTGGGAAGATTGTCTTCCATATGCCGAGTTCTCCTACAACAACAGTTTTCAAGCAAGTTCGGGCAAGGCCCCATTTGAAATTCTCTATGGCAGGAAGTGCCGTACTCCTCTTAACTGGTCAGAGACCGGTGAACGTCAACTTCTTGGAAATGACTTGATCACAGAGGCAGAGGAAATGTGCAAAGTCATTCGTGATAACCTCAAAGCAGCGCAATCGCGCCAGAAGAGCTACTATGATAGTAAGCATCGTGATTTGGCTTTCGAGATCGGAGACCAAGTTTACCTCCGCGTCTCTCCAATGAAAGGTACTCGTTGCTCCGGTATCAAAGGGAAGATTGCCCCTAGATACGTGGGTCCTTTCAAGATCGTCAGCAAGAGAGGCGATCTCGCCTATCAACACGAGCTTCCTTCAAACTTTGCAAATGTGCACGACGTGTTCCATGTTTCTCAGCTCCGCAAGTGCTTCAAGACCCCTGACCGCACCGTCAACTTCGAAGACATTGATCTCCAAGAAGACCTCTCTTATCATGAGCACCCCGTTGCTATTCTTGAAGAAACTGAGCGCAAGACTCGCAATAAGTCAATCAAATTCCTCAAAGTCAAGTGGTCACACCATTCCGACCGTGAAGCCACCTGGGAACACGAGGATCACCTCCGTTCTGAGTACCCGGCGTTTTTCCAGTCCTAGATCTCGGGACGAGATCCTTTTGTAGTGGTGGAGTGTTGTAACACCCCGGTTGTAATTTACCTTATATGTATCCCAACTCTTGCCGTTTCCGGCACTAAGTTATTTTATTTCCTCGGGTTCGGGTTTTTGTCTTCGTGTGTTGTTGCCTTTGTCATGCATCTCATATCATGTCATCAGGTGCATTGAATTTGCATACGTGTTCGTCTCATGCATCCGAGCATTTTCCCCGTTGTCCGTTTTGCATTCCGGCGCTCCTATCTCCTCCGGTGCCCCTTTGTACCTCTTTTCATGTGTGGGGGTTAAACATTCCCGGATTGGACCGAGACTTGCCATGCGGCCTTAGTTTACTACCGTTAGACCGCCTGTCAAGTTTCGTACCATTTGGACTTCGTTTGATACTCCAACGGTTAACCGAGGGACCGAGAAGGCCTCATTTGTGTTGCAGCATACCACCCTTCCAATTTGGCCCAAAACCCACCTAAACGCTCTCCATCGTCTAGAGCGTTCGATCACGATCGCGTGGCCGAAAACCGCACTCCATTTGGAGCATCCTAGCTCCCTCTATGCCTATATATAGATCCCCTCTCGAAATTCCGGGATCCCCTCCTTCCAAACCCTAGATCTTTCCCTCCGCGCGGCCGGACACATCCGGTCCGGTCGGACGCAATCACCGCCACCAACCGAGGCATGCCACGTGGCACCGCGCGCCCCACATCGACGCCTCGCCCGCGCCGGCCCGCCTGGCCCGCGCGCGGCCCTCCCCACCGCCGAGTCGGGCCAGAGGCACTCCGCCTGCGCCACCTCATCTTCTTCCTCGCGCGTCGCCCCGGCCGTTCGCCGCCTCCCGCCTCCGGCGTCGCTCTGCCCCGCCGCTGCAGTACTCCGGCAACCCCGCGCGCCGCCCCTCGCCGGGACCTTGACGTCCGCGCCGCACCTCGCCGTCCCACCGCGGCAACCCCGCCGCGCCGCGCCGGCGTCACCTCCCCTCCGTTCCAGCGTCCCCTTCCTCCGGTGACGCGCCGACGAACATGAGCTCCGGCGACCTCGGGTTTTCCTCCGGTGAATAGTACCGTGATCGGATCTGGATCGGTGAACAGTAAACCCTAGATCCGGAGGGTAAAGATTTCACTAAGTCCCCAGTTTTTCAGTATTTTTTAGCCATCTTCATCATGTCGTAACTCTGCATTCATAGCTCCGATTTGCGCATGTAGCATATCAAAATGTTCGCCTCAAAGAGTAAATCATTTCATCTCATTGCGTAATTTTCATTTGAGCTCAACTTGATGCCCGAAATGCTGTTGGA
Source organism: Triticum aestivum (assembly GCF_018294505.1). Taxonomy (NCBI): domain Eukaryota; kingdom Viridiplantae; phylum Streptophyta; class Magnoliopsida; order Poales; family Poaceae; genus Triticum; species Triticum aestivum. The sequence continues at coordinate 333,560,796 of NC_057806.1, read as the reverse complement.
AGAGGGCTATGTGATATATTTGCCAGATCTGTTTCATCAAATAGATATTTGTCATTTTTGCCATGATTAATGTGTGCATGATATGCTCCTGAGTTCTACATGAGTTTTGTTATATGCCATGCCATCTTTACAGAGGTGCTTACCATGTTTTTTTGTGATATGTGTGGTGACTAGAACAAGCTTGCAAAGTAGTGCAATCGGTAATGCTGATTTAAGGGACTTAGAATTTCACAGTCCTTGTCCTAATTTTGTCGGTATGCCATATGTTCATGTTGTTTCCTAATGATCTGTGCCTCTTTTTAGGATGATCATTAATGATGATTTGTTAACATTGTGGTGCTCTATTCATCCATGTCTTTGTTTGCATTTATGGAGCATCCTAGCTTGAGTCAATCGAGCTCTACGTTTGCTATTTCGTGAATCCTGGCAGATTGTTGTCTTGTTAGCGATTTTGCCGAGGATGTTGCTATTGATCTGTGCATGCTATGTTGTTGTTATTGCCATGTCTAGCTTCTATGATATGTAGTCTTGTTGTGTGTATGCTTAGTTTGTCATGCCATGCTCTGTAGTGAGTGCATCGAGCTCGTAAACATGCCTACCCATTAATTGATTTGCATGCTCCAGTTTTTCACCAAGTCTAAGATCTGTTTATGTTTTTGCCATGTTCACATGCTTGCAATTGTATTTTATGATCCTTTTTGGCTCAAGGTCACTAAGGTACTTTTGTTAAGTGCTTTGAGTAGCTTCATGTCATGCCTTACTTTGCCATGTTAAGTTCCTGTAGCATGTAGTTTTCATGCTCTAAAGTGTGCTCCTGATGTTAAATTCCAGACTTGTGTTAATTTCACTAAGTCTGAAACCTGTTACCATTTGCATTTTTGCCATGCTTGTTTGAACCTGTTAATGGATGAATTAGCCATAGCTCAGTGTTCATCTTTTGTCAAGCATCATGAGTGGATCCCTGCCATGTATTTTGTTGTCATGTTTGAGTGCTGTAGCATAATTATCTTGATGCATTTAGATGGCTACTTGCTGATTATTGCAGACCAGTGCCATATTTGTTTTGCTTGCCATTTCCAAACCGTGCATCCGATTCCGGTGATCTTTATATCGATTTCAACCGAAATCACCTCACCTTTCCAGTGGCACTCTTGGATTTCCAAGTTGAGGCCAGGTTCAATCATTCCTTGTCAAATCTTGCATATGCATCACATATCGCATCCCGCATAGCATACCATGTTGGCATCATGTTGTTTGAGCATTGCACGTGGTTGATTGTGTTCCTTTTGCTTGTTTGTCTTGTTTGGGTAGAGCCGGGAGACGAGTTTGTGAATGAGGAGCCCGTTGAGTTTGCTTACGAGGATCAAGTCAACTCTGACAACTTTGCAGGCAAGATGATCATACCCTCGAAATCACTTCTATCTTTGCTTGCTAGATGCTCGCTCTTTTGCTATGCCCTACCACTTGCTTATCATGCCTCCCAAATTGCCATGTCAAACCTCTAACCCACCATGTCCTAGAAAACCGTTGATTGGCTATGTTACCGCTTTGCTCAGCCCCTCTTATAGCGTTGCTAGTTGCAGGTGAAGATTGGAGATCGTTCCTTGTTGAAACATTGTTTATTGTTCGGGATATCACCATATTATGTTGTTATATTAATGCATCTATATACTTGGTAAAGGGTGGAAGGCTCGGCCTTATGCCTAGTGTTTTGTTCCACTCTTGCCGCCCTAGTTTCCGTCATATCAGTGTTATGTTCCCGGATTTTGCGTTCCATACGCGGTTGGGTGATAATGGGAACCCCTTGACAGTTTGCCTTGAATAAAACTACTCTAGCAATGCCCAACCTTGGTTTTACCATTTGTCACCTAGCCTCTTTTTCTCTTGGATTTCCAGAGCCCAAGGGTCATCTTTATTTAAACCCCCCGGGCCAGTGTTCCTCTGAGTGTTGGTCCACCTCGTCAGCCGCCGGTGGCCACCAGGGGCAACTCTGGGCTGGCCTACCGAGAGTTTGGACAATTTGAGTGTGCCCCGAGAACGAGATATGTGCAGCTCCTATCGGGATTTGTCGGCACATTCGGGTGGTGTTGCTGGACTTGTTTTACCATTGTCGAGGATGTCTAAACCGGGATGCCGAGTCTGATCGGAATGTCTCGGGAGAAGGAATATCCTTCGTTGACCGTGAGAGCTTGTGATGGGCCAAGTTGGGACTCCCCTGCAGGGATTTGAACTTTCGAAAGCCGTGCCTGCGGTTATGGGCAGATGGGAATTTATTAATGTCCGGTTGTAGATAACATGAAATTTAACTTAATTAAAATGAATCAACCGCGTGTGTTATCGTGATGGTCTCTTCTCGGCGGAGTCCGGGAAGTGAACATGGTGTTGGAGTAATGCTTGACGTAGGTTGTTCTAGGATAACTTCTTGATCATAGTTCTTCGTTCGTGCTTTGCCTTCTCTTCTCGCTCTCTCTTTTGCGAACAGGTTAGCCACCATATATGCTAGTCGCTTGCTGCAGCTCCACATATTACCTTGCCTTACCTATAAGCTTAAATAGTCTTGATCGCGAGGGTGCGAGATTGCTGAGTCCCCGTGACTCACAAATTACTTTCAAACCAGATGCAGGGACCGATGATACCGTTCCTGACAATGCGCTTGAGCTCAAGTGGGAGTTTGATGAAGACTCTCGCCGTTACTATGGGTCTTTCCCAGATGATCAGTAGTGGTGCCCAGTTGGGGCGATCGGGGACCATGTCGCATGTTGGGGTTGATCTTTTATTTTGGTACCGTAGTCGGACCATGAGTGTATTGGATGATTGTAATGTTATTCATGTATTTGTGTGATGTGGCGAGTGTAAGCCAACTATGTATCATGTCCCCTTTTATATATTACATGGTTTGTTGTGAAGATTACCTTACTTGCGACATTGCTTTCAATGCGGTTATGCCTCTAAGTCGTGCTTCGACACGTAGGAGATATAGCCGCATCGAGGGCGTTACAACTCAGCCACGGTTCATCGTGGCAGATAGACCGATCGACCGGTATGTACACAGACAACGCTATGTACACTTCGACCGGGTGGGTCACAACTGTCAGGGAGGATAAGGACACACTTCCTTGCGTCCGAAGATATAGCTGGTGGGTCCCAGCTATTAGCGGGAAGAATCATTTTTTTGCCCGTAATAAGGATGCACTTCCTTGCGTGCGAAGATGTAGCTGGTGGGTCCCAACTGTCAGGGGGAGAAAACATTTTTTTGGGTAAAAAGGATGCAGTTGCATGCATGTGTTCATGGGCGTGGTGTGCCCCCATTGTTAGCCTCTCCACATACAGTCATCTTCCGATGACTCTCATTTGTTGACCACATTGACCGCACCATGCAGAGCGCACCAAAGCCGGTGGACGATGGTGAGGCCCCATAGTAGAATGCATTGGAGATGGGGAAGACACGGTAGTGGAGTCGCAGACGGAGAGGAGTGGGAAACTTGACTAGTTCGGGTGCGGGGTGGGCCTACACTCGGCAGAGAATAACAGGAGGTGCGGAGGAATGGAAGGATGGCTTGACCGTCGGTGGGGTAATGTTTGGCCGCGAAGCGCGCAAAACAGCACCGCTGGACGCCGGAGGCTGGAGCAGGTGGTCCCGCCAGCGCTAGGCAAGAAGACGAGAGATTGAAGAAGAATGTCAGTCGTTGGATGTAAATCCAACGCCTTGCTTAGGCTTCGACCTTTGTATTTTTATTTTTTGCGAAAGTGCTTAGGCTTCGACCTACTGGCCCACATGTCAGTCAGTCCATTTGGTGCGCTGGGTGAAACAATGATGTAGCGTCTATGCAACCCGTTTATATATTATGGTAGAATTTAAATCCCATTTGCATTTTTCTCGAAATCCGTGGACTTGTTGGGCTGGGTGAAAATATCATGTTGGTTAGGACGGCGAAATGTTATAAAAACATAAACACATGATTGCACATCTATTACTGCATTGGTCAGTCAAATCTTTGCAAGCTTATGTACGCAATCACTAGGAGTTAACTTGCCAAGTTATATATAAACAATTATTAATATATTTTTTAAGAACTTTCAATTTACGAAATAAAATTTCATTTTAATTTGATGAGTTAATAGGACGTGGGGTATTATTATTTTTTAGGCTAGACATGGGACAGTTGAGTTGGTTCTAGGGAAAAGTACTAGGAGAAAACTCAGATTACATCGAAAAATAAAGTGGGAGAAAATTCAGATATAGGACTAATGAAAACGAAAAGTAAAGGAACTGGGAAGGTCTATAAAATGGTTGGACGAACGACGTGTTTAACGAAACCTTATGTTGTTTCTATTATATATATATATGTAATAAAATAGCATATAAATTTAAATATATATATATATATACTATTATAGAAGGGTAAACATAGGTTTAGTTTTGCATTCTTATAGAAAAATAGAACTGAGTTGTGCGTCGTCTTAAAAAACAAACATTACTTGGGCTGCTGATGTTATAGACAAGCTAGGCTGGGAGGCCCATAGGCCGTTTGAGACCTGCTGGATCCAAAAAAAATTGAAACATGTCGTGGGATGCGGATGTTAAACAACAAAACCTAGGCCATGGACCTTGTGGGCCCAGGACTGTCAACCTCTCGGCGAACAGTCATCTCCCGATTCGTCTTGTTTTGCTAACCATGTTGGGAATGACAGACGGCGGCGCTGCGGCGAGAGAACCAAGGCAGAGGACGATGTCGAGACCTTGGACCGAACGAACCGGAGTAGGGGAAGACGTGGGCGAAGGGGAGTACGAGGGCTGACTTATTCGGGTGCAGGGTGGGACGGTGGAGCTGCCGCCGCCGGACAATGTGTGGGAATAGAGGGATGGCTTGGCCAATGCCATAGGCTATGACGGGTCACCGAGGCGGTCGCGGCAGCGCCGCCAGCCGTTGTAGGAAGAGGACGAAAGATTGAACAAAATAAAGAAATACAAATGGATATGTGTTTCGTCCTAATGTCTGTGTACGAGACCTATTGGGTCCACCTAAGAAGGGGAATATGTTGGGAGGAAGGAGATTCAAAGCACGGCAACCCAGTGAACTAGTTACATACATGAGCAAATAGCCACTAAAAAAGCAAACATGTTAATGGGTTCTTAGACTAAATATTTTGGACAAAACGGATAATTACGACACATAGGCTAATGCATGAAACACTCAGATGATAAAGGTGCTTAAACAGATAAAGTACATCATCTAGACCTTCCCGGCACGCTTGATCATGATGTTGCAGTTGTCCGTGTACTCATCGTTTACAGGAAGCATACACACCCTCATGTCCAAGATCCGCCTGTACATGTCGTAGCATGCGTATGCGTCCTTGGCCGCGTAAGTTATGTAGGCTAGATTCAGAGGTACCTCCCACGTGTTCAGGTCCTTGGTATCGTTGTCTTCTTTCATGTTGGCGTAGCAGGGGTCGATGATAGTCTCGGCGAGGTCAACCATGGAGTCCTTCTCCTGCCCGTTGCCGATGATCTTGTATTGCTTCTGGATGTCGATAAGCTTGTTGCACCAGATGGCCGAATCGTCGTGTTCTTCCTTCTGTCCACCATAGCGAAGGTGCAGTCGGCGCTGCCGATGAAACGTGCGAATGCTCCAGAACCTCTGATGGACATACAACTTGTGATTTCTCGTCCTGTAGGTACTATTGAACTCGACGAGGAGGAGCTTCACCGAGTCCGGATCGTTGGTGTACATGACATTCAGCTTGGTGCAGCCATGGCTCCAAACAGCAAACTCAAAAATGAACTCCTTGCTGAAGTCCATATCCAGCAAGCTCACCCCTCAGATCGCCATTGGAGTCTATTCAAGTGAAAGAGTGGGTAGGCGGCGTTAGCAGTTCGTTTTTCAAATCTTGGGGAACTAGATTCAACAGTAAACTAAGTGTGTACAGGCGACAACAATTACTACCCCTTCCTCGCCCACTACACGCCCGGCAGAACATGCACGCTCTGCGCATTCAAACGCCTCCATTGAGAAACCTATTCCGGCCACACGTCGGTTCACGAGCGGGTCTGTATTGGTACTGTAATAACAAGTGTTAGTGGTCACTTTACTTAAATTTAATTAGCTTTAATTAAAATTTATTATTAGGACAAGCAATGCATTGGCTCGTTCTATCTTAGTGCCACAGGATCAACATGCACAACAATTAGAATTATTATTCTCAGGACGCACACGATCAACACATTTATCGCACTTTCACACATACAATACTACCAAGTTTGAAAAGTTGTTATTATTGTTGTCATCTGCATCATCATGCCGTGTTTCCTAGCTTGCAAGATTCAGAACCAACAAATAAGATTCAAATAATAAGTACAACAAAGATGCCCACACATCTAATTGATTCCCAGCTTGCAAGATTCAGAACTAACAAATAAGATTCAAATAATAAGTACAACAAAGATGCCTACACATCTCATTGATTCCCAGCTTGCAAGATTCATAACCAATCCATTAGAGGCTTTTGATAAGTGAATATCGGGATTAAATCCATCTTGGATAGCTGTGTCATACAACCCAAGAACTTGGCGAATGCTCTTGACCATAACAACATCTGTAGTTGAGTATTCATGTTTGCTCAGATAAGAAAGAGCATGATTACTATAATAGTGGCACTAGTTGAAGCGAACTTTATTTCCAAAACGAGGAAAGATTACGATAGAATAGCTTTGTTTAAAAAACACAACGTTAGCACAGTATGACAAAGCACAATCATGTTGATAAAGGCAGTACTAACCAGTGTGAGATGTCTTTGGGAGATCAAGTTATTCTTCATGTCCCCATATCTTGCTATGAAAACTATATTCATTGACATTCATTAACAACTCAGTGTGGCAGTAGAAGCAGGAGCTTCGATCTCATTTCAATCACATTTTTTGTGTAGTTCAACTAAAATTATGGTGCCCGCCAGTTAGAGAGGAGGGGCGTCGACTCATTTCAATCACTTTTTCTGTCAATTATCTACATTGGAAATGAAATGGTAGCTAAGATAGTAGTTCTATTTTAAATGTATTATTACTTCATTTTATCAGTGGCAGTAGCAGTGCCAAAACAGTAGCACAAGATCACTAGCTAGATTTAGAGTTAAAATCAACCAAAAAGGGACATATCGGGTCATGGGAACCACAACTGAGAGAGGGGCCCCTACGCCACCATGACTCGATGTGGTCAACCTGCAACTCCACTCGATGATTCAATTCATGCGACTTTTTCTGCAGTTCACCTGAAATGAAGCAAAGATTGCATCATTCAGCTAGCAAGAAGTACTTGCTCTCGTGAGCTGGCAGGTTCTTCTTTTGTAGTTGCACTAAAATTGAGTAATATTAAGGTTGGTTGTCCTGCTCATGTAAGGTGCAACTATAATTTGCTTATCCTTTTATGCAGTTCCACTAAAATAAAGCGCCATTGTGGTGACAGTGATGGCTCATCCTACAAAGGCTAATAAAATGTTGCACAAGATTACCAGTATAGTTTGATGGAGATTTTGGAAACTCCGATCACAATTTTGTGCAGTTCCACCAAAATTGAGAGATGTTGCCAACGTGACATTTTAATTGAACTACACAAGACACTCATTCCAAAAAAAGTGTTTTGTGTAGTTCACCAAAAGGTCACAATAGCAACGAGGTGAAATGGATAGACCTATGTACACAAAAAGATAGAAAGAAAACAGTTGCTGGTCAATAACAAGATACGAAACATACACAAAATGAAAAGAAACATCTTGATTATGTTCATGGACATCGTGCAAGGAAAGTAGAAATTTTAAAATGACAGCATTGCTTCATGTTACCGGAAGCATTACGATCAACAATGACATTCGTCAAATATGGGATTACTTTAATGGTGGCTGTCGGGCGTGGGGTTCCGGCAAACCCTTAAGGTTCGAACACTGGGGTGCGCGCGAAGTCTTTCCTTCCTGTCAATCTATGCCCTAGCTCGCTAAGATCTCGCGGACGAACTCGACGAACTTGCAACACAGAAAGACATGAGGTTTATACTGGTTTGGGCCACCGTTGTGGTGTAATACCCTGCTCCAGTGTGGTGGTGGTGTATTGCCTCTTGGGCTGGTGATGAACAGTACAAGGGAGGAGCAGCCTCCTGAGGTTGAGGTGTTCTTGTGAGTCGGCTCTCGATCTGGTTGGATCAAGCTAAGATGAGGTGAGATCCCCCTTCTACTATGGTGGCTATCTCTACTTATGTAGGCCCTGGTCCTCTTCCCAAATATCGAGCGGGAAGGGAGCCAACGATGGCGGGCTAATTTGAAGGGGGATAGCTAGTACAAGCTATCCTGTCAAAAGTGGTCTTCGCCTGCCAAAAGCTCTAGTGGTGACGCTGTCTTGGGCTCCACGATGACCTCTGTCTTTCCGTCCTCCTGGTCTTGGTCTCGTTGCACCAATATGGCAACCTTTGCCTGATGCCTCGGTACTCTTCGCCTGTGCTGGCCTCCCTAGCACCAAAGAGGAAACAAGGACGTTGCGCGCGCTAGCGCCCGCCTGGTGTCATGCGTCAAGGCTCACGTCACGAGGGCCTCGTGAGGTTTGCCCTGCCTTGATATCTCCGCCCCTCGTCAGCCTGCCTAGCTAGGCCACCCCAGAGGAGGTCTTGCATCATCCGCCCCGCGAGGGTCTTGGATGCCTTGTTGATGAAGATAGGTCGTACGACCTGCTGGCTTAGCCACATCGTGGGCCGCAGGCAGGCAAGTCTGGGGACCCCCGTTCCCAGGACGCCGACAGTAGCCCCCGGGCCCAAGGTGCGCTTGGGCTTGGCTTCGCGGCAAAGCCAAGGGCCAAGTATGGAGCACTGCCAGCCCCTAAAGCCTGCGCCTCGGTTGACACGTGGCGGTTGATTGGACATGGGCGTCTCCGCTTCCCCATGCTGCCTCGGCAACTGCTCGACTTGATAAGTCCCTGCGACATGCAAGGTAAAACCATCATTACCTGCGATCATGGGAGATGACGGTTGGCCTTCTCTTGCTATAAATGGGGAGGGGGCGGAGCCCCCGTTGCCCATCTCTTTCTTTCTTGCTTGCTCCTTACTCCTTGCTCCATAACTTGTAGTGACACCCATGGCACCACGAAGGAAGTTCTCCGCCGCCGAGAAGGGGAAGGCCCCTCGCGAGGGACCCGACTCCCCGGCGCCCAAGCGCGGCCACGGCCGCCCGCGCAAGCATGCCGCGACCCCCGCCGTGGCCCATTGTCGAGACGGCGCCACGTCACGCGGAGTGGGTCGTCCCAGCCATGGCGGTCCAGTTGATGAGGGGAGGCGCGCCATGGTGGCGCGGCCTCCTCGTCCGCGCTTCCACATGGCGGAGTTGTTGCTAGAGTTCGTCGTCTGGTCGGAGAACCCGGCCGGCAACTGGCTCCAACTCCCGCGCTTCTTCACCGACGAACTGCCAGCCTCTGGTCTGGGCAAGCTCTGGCTGTAGGCGGATGGCTGCTGCAGGAAGGCCTCTTGGGTTGCGGTCGAGACTTCCGCCGCGGGCAACATAGCCTTGGCCCGTGGCTGGCAGACATTTCCCCACGCGCGCGGCCTTGGCAGGCGGTGCACCCTCCACTTCAGGTACGATTGTGGATCGACCCTTTATGTGAGGGTGTTTGGGGAAGACGGTCGTCGCGCCGGGTGCTGATGTCTACTACACAAACTTCTTCTTGTAGACGTTATTGGGCCTCCAAGTGCAGAGGTTTGTAGGACAGTAGCAAATTTCCCTCAAGTGGATGACCTAAGGTTTATCAATCCATAGGAGGCGTAGGATGAAGATGGTCTCTCTCAAGCAACCCTGCAACCAAATAACAAAGAGTCTGTTGTGTCCCCAACACACCCAATACAATGGTAAATTGTATAGGTGCACTAGTTCGGCGAAGAGATGGTGATACTAGTGGTATATGGATAGTAGATAATGGTTTTTGTAATCTGAAAATATAAAAACAGCAAGGTAACGAATGATAAAAGTGAGCGTAAACGGTATTGCAATGCGTTGAAACAAGGCCTAGGGTTCATACTTTCGCTAGTGCAAGTTCCCTCAACAATAATAACATAATTAGATCACATAACTATCCCTCAACATGCAACAACGAGTCACTCCAAAGTCACTAATAGCGGAGAACGAACGAAGAGATTATGGTAGGGTACGAAACCACCTCAAAGTTATTCTTTCCAATCAATCCGTTGGGCTATTCCTATAAGTGTCACAAACATCCCTAGAGTTCGTACTAGAATAACACCTTAAGACACAAATCAACCAAAACCCTAATGTCACCTAGATACTCCAATGTCACCTCAATTATCCGTGGGCATGATTATACGATATGCATCACACAATCTCAGATTCATCTATTCAACCAACACATAGGACCTCAAAGAGTGCCCCAAAGTTTCTACCGGAGAATCACGACGAAAACGTGTGCCAACCCCTATGCATAGGTTCATAGGCGGAACCCGCAAGTTGATCACCAAAACATACATCAATTGAATCAGGTGGTATCCCATTGTCACCACAGATATGCACGACAAGACATACATCAAGTGTTCTCAAATCTTTAAAGACTCAATCCGATAAGATAACTTCAAAGGGAAAACTCAATCCATTACAAGAGAGTAGACGGGGGAAGAAACATCATAGGACCCAAATATAATAGCAAAGCTCGCGATACATCAAGATCGTGCCAAATCAAGAAGACGAGAGAGAGAGAGAGAGAGATCAAACACATAGCTACTAGTACATACCCTCAGCCCCGAGGGAGAACTACTCCCTCCTCGTCATGGAGAGCACCGGGATGATGAAGATGGCCACCGGAGAGGGATTCCCCCTCTGGAAGGGTGCTGGAACGGGTCTAGATTGGCTTTTGGTGGCTACGGAGGCTTCTAGCGGTGGAACTCCCGATCTATTGTGCTCTCAGATGTTTTTAGGGTATATGGAGATATATAGGCGGAAGCAGTGCGTCAGGGGGGCCACGAGGGGCCCACGAGGGTGAAGGGCGCGCCCCTACCTCGTTGCCTCCTCGAAGCTTCCCTTACATGCACTTCAAGTCTTCTGGGCTTCTTTCTTGCAAAAATGAGTTCCGTGAAGTTTCAGGTCAATTGGACTCCGTTTGATTTTCCTTTTCTTCGAAACCCTAAAACAAGGGAAAAACAGAAACTAGCACTAGGCTCTGGGTTAATAGGTTAGTCCCAAAAATGATATAAAAGTGTATAATAAAGCCCATAAACTTCCAAAATAGTAGATAATATAGCATGGAGCAATCAAAAATTATAGATACGTTGGAGACGTATCAGCATCCCCAAGCTTAATTCCTTCTCGTCCTCGAGTAGGTAAATGATAAAAACAGAATTTTTGATGCAGAGTGCCACTTGGCATAATTTTAATTTAATTCTTCTTAATTGTGGCATGAATATTCAGATCCGAAAGATTCAAGACAAAAGTTCATATTGACATAAAAATGATAATACTTCAAGCATACTAACTAAGCAATTATGTCTTCTCAAAATAACATGGCCAAAGAAAATTCATCCCTACAAAATCATATGGTTTAGTCATGTTTCATTTTCGTCACACCAGAATGCTCTCATCATGCACAACCCCGATGACAAGCCAAGCAATTGTTTCATACTTTAGTAATCTCAAACCTATAAATTTTCACGCAATATATGAGCGCGAGCCATGGACATAGCACTATGGGTGGAATAGAATATGATGATGGGGGTTATGTGGAGAAGACAAAAAAGGAGAAAGTCTCACATCAACGAGGCTAATAAATGAGCTATGGAGATCCCATCGATTGATGTTAATGCAAGGAGTAGGGATTGCCATGCAACGGATGCACTAGAGCTATAAATGTATGAAAGCTTAACAAAAGAAACTAAGTGGGTGTGCATCCAACTTGCTTGCTCACAAAGACCTAGGGCACTTGAGGAGGGTTGTTGGAATATACAAGCCAAGTTCTATAATGAGAATTCCCACTAGTATATGAAAGTGACAAAACAAGAGACTCTCTATCATAAAGATTATGGTGCTACTTTGAAGCACAAGTGTGGCAAAGGATAGTAGCATTGTCCCTTCTCTCTTTTTCTCTCATTTTTTTATTTTTTTTATTTGGGCCTTTTCCTATTTTATGGCATTTCTCTTTATTTTTGGTCCTTCTCTTTTTTATGGCATTTCTCTTTTTTTCACTTGGGACAATGCTCTAGAAAAGGATGATCATCACACTTCTATTTACTTACAACTCAAGAATTACAACTCGATACTTAGAACAAGATATGACTCTATATGAATGCCTCTGGCGGTGTACCGAGATGTGCAATGATGCATGATTGACATGTATGAAAGAATTATGAACGGTGGCTTTGCCACAAATACTATGTCAACTACATGATCATGCTAAGCAATATGACAATGATGAATGTGTCATGATAAATGGAATGGTGGAAAGTTGCATGGCAATATATTTCGGAATGGCTATGGAAATGCCATAATAGGTAGGTATGGTGGCTGTTTTGAGGAAGATATAAGGATGTTTATGTGTGACAAAGCATATCGTATCACGGGGTTTGGATGCATCGGCGAAGTTTGCAACAACTCTGAATGTGAGAAAGGGCAATGCACGGTACCGAAGAGGCTAGCAAGGATGGAAGGGCGAGAGTGCGTATAATCCATGGACTCAACATTAGTCATAAAGAACTCACATACTTATTGCAAAAGTCTACAAGTCATCAAAAACCTCGGCACTACGCGCATGCTCCTAGGGGAATAGATTGGTAGGAAAAGACCATCGCTCGTCCCCGACCGCCACTCATAAGGAAGACAATCAAATAACACCTCATGTTTCAAATTTGTTACATAACGTTTACCATACGTGCATGCTACGGGACTTGCAAACTTCAACACAAGAATTTCTCAAATTCACAACTACTCAACTAGCACGACTTTGATATTATTACCTCCATATCTCAAAACAATCATCAAGCATCAAACTTCTCTTAGTATTCAAAACACTCATAAGAAAATTTTACTAATCTTGAATACCTAGCATATTAGGATTTTAAGCAAATTACCATGCTATTTAAGACTCTCAAAATAATCTCAGTGAAGCATGAGAGTTCATCTATTTCTTCAAAATAAAACTACCACCATGCTCTAAAATATATAAGTGAAGCACTAGAGCAAATGACAAACTACTCCAAAAGATATAAGTGAAGATCAATGAGTAGTCGAATAATTATGAAACTATGTGAAGAATCTCTCTCATTTAACAATTTCAGATCTTGATAATTTATTCAAACAGAAATCAAAGCAAAATAAAATGACATCTAAGAATAGCAAACATCATGTGAAGAAGCAAAAACTTAGGATCAACCGAAACTAACCGATAGTTGTTGAAGAAGAAAGGTGGGATGCCAACCGGGGCATCCCCAAGCTTAGAAGCTTGAGACTTATTGAAATATTATCTTTGGATGCCTTGGGCATCCCCAAGCTTGAGCTTTTGTGTCTCCTTAATTCCTCTCATATCACGGTCTCCCTAAATCTCAAAAGCTTCATCCACACAAAACTCAACAAGGACTCGTGAGATAAGTTAGTATAAACCATTGCCAAAACCTTATCATACTCTACTGTAGAAAATCACTAAAATTATTATTCAACATTGAATACTAAATGCCTCTGCATATTTAATAGTCCTATCCTCAAATAGAATCATTAAAGAAGCAAACATATGCAAACAATGCAAACATAACAGCAATCTGCCTAAACAGGATAGTCTATAAAGAATGCAGCAACATCCATACTTTCCTAGCTCAAAAATGATGAAAGAAAATTCCCACAGTATTAAATTTATCAGAGCTTAATATGCAAAAGGTTTCAACATTTTATCACATTCTGACTTTTCTAGGGAATTATTGCAACAATGGTAAACTTTCTGTTTTCATACAGCAACATGTGGACTTCTAAAATAGGCATAGTAAAGGCTATCAATGCCACTTTTATTGAAATAAAAGATGCAAAACATTGTTATAAATAACAGCAAGAAAATATTAACAAAATAAATTGACGCTCCAAGCAAAACACATATCATGTGGTGAATAAAAATATAGCTCCAAGTAAAGTTACCGATGAACGAAGACGAAAGAGGGGATGCCTTCCGGGGCATCCCCAAGCTTAGGCTCTTGGATATCCTTGAATATTATCTTGGGGTGCATTGGGCATCCCCAATCTTAGGCTATTTCCACTCCTTATTCCATAGTCCATCGAATCCTTACCCAAAACTTGAAAACTTCACAACACAAAACTTAACAGAAAACTCGTAAGCTCCGTTAGTATAAGAAAGTAAATCACCACTTCAAGGTACTGTAATGAACTCGTTCTTTATTTATATTGGTGTTATACCTACTTTATTCCAACTTCTCTATGGTTTATAAACTATTTACTAGCCATAGATTTATCAAAATAAGCAAACAACACACGAAAAACAGAATCTGTCAAAAACAGAACAGTCTGTAGTAATCTGTATCTAGCGCAATATCTGGAACCCCAAAAATTCTAAAATATATTTCTGGACGTGAGGAATTTATCTATTAATCATCTGCAAAAAGAATTAACTAAATAGCACTCTCTAATAAAAAATGGCCGTAATTCTCGTGAGCGCTAAAGTTTCTGTTTTTTACAGCAAGATCAACAAGACTTTCCCAAAGTCTTCCCAAAGGTTCTACTTGGCACAAACACTAATTAAAAGCATATAAACTAAATCATAGATAAATTATTTATTACTAAACAGGATCAAAAAGCAAGTAACAAAAATAAAGTTGGGTTGCCTCCCAACAAGCGCTATCGTTTAACGCCCCTAGCTAGGCATGATGATTTCAATGATGCTCACATAAAAGATAAGGATTGAAACATAAAGAGAGCATCATGAAGAATATGATAACACATTTAAGTCTAACCCACTTCCTATGCATAGGGATTTTGTGAGCAAACAACTTATGGGAACAATAATCAACTAGTATAGGAAGGCAAAACAAACATAAGTTTAAAACTTTAAGCGCATAGAGAGGAAACTTGATATTATTGCAATTCATACAAGTATATATTCCTCCCTCATAATAATTTTCAGTAGCATCGTGAATGAATTCAACAATATAACCAGCACCTAGAGCATTCTTTTCATGATCTACAAGCATAGAAATTTTATTATTCCCCACACAAGCAAAATTCTTCTCATGAATAATAGTGGGAGCAAACTCAACAAAGTAACTATCATGGGATTGAAAATTGAAATCAAGATGACAAGTTTCATTGTTATTATTATTCTTTCAAGCATACGTGTCATCACAATAATCATCATAGATAGGAGGCATGCTTTCATCATAATAAATTTTCTCATCAAAACTTGGGGGACAAAAAATATCATCTTCATCAAATATAGCTTCCTCAAGCTTGTGGCTTTGCATATCATTAGCATCATAGATATTCAAGGAATTCATACTAACAACATTGCAATCATGCTCATCATTCAAATATTTAGTGCCAAACATTTTATAGATTTCTTTTTCTAACACTTTGGCACAATTTTCCTTTCCATCATACTCACGAAAGATATTAAAAAGATGAAGCGTATGAGGTAGACTCAATTCCATTTTTTTAGTTTTCTTTTATAGACTAAACTAGTGATAAAACAAGAAACTGAAAGACTCAATTGCAAGATCTAAAGATATACCTTCAAGCGCTAACCTCCCCGACAACGGCGCCACAAAAGAGCTTGATGACTACTACACAACCTTCTTCTTGTAGACGTTGTTGGGCCTCCAAGTGCAGAGGTTTGTAGGACAGTAGCAAATTTCCCTCAAGTGGATGACCTAAAGTTTATCAATCCGTAGGAGGCGTAGGATGAAGATGGTCTCTCTCAAGCAACCCTGCAACCAAATAACAAAGAGTCTCTTGTTTCCCCAACACACCCAATACAATGGTAAATTGTATAGGTGCACTAGTTCGGCGAAGAGATGGTGATACAAGTGGTATATGGATAGTAGAAAAAGGGTTTTGTAATCTGAAAATATAAAAACAGCAAGGTAACTAATGATAAAAGTGAGCGTAAACGGTATTGCAATACGTTGAAACAAGGCCTAGGGTTCAGACTTTCTCTAGTGCAAGTTCCCTCAACAATAATAACATAATTGGATCATATAACTATCCCTCAACATGCAACAGAGTCACTCCAATGTCACTAATAGGGGAGAACGAACAAAGAGATTATGGTAGGGTACGAAACCACCTCAAAGTTATTCTTTCCAATCAATCCGTTGGGCTATTCCTATAAGTGTCACAAACAGCCCTAGAGTTCGTACTAGAATAACACCTTAAGACACAAATCAACCAAAACCCTAATGTCGCCTAGATACTCCAATGTCACCTCAAGTATCCGTGGGCATGATTATATGATATGCATCACACAATCTCAGATTCATCTATTCAACCAACACATAGGACCTCAAAGAGTGCCCCAAAGTTTCTACTGGAGAATCACGACGAAAACGTGTGCCAACCCCTATGCATAGGTTCATGGGCGGAGCCCGCAAGTTGATCACCAAAACATACATCAAGTGAATCACGTGGTATCCCATTGTCACCATAGATACGCACGACAAGACATACATCAAGTGTTCTCAAATCTTTAAAGACTCAATCCGATAAGATAACTTCAAAGGGAAAACTCAATCCATTACAAGAGAGTAGAGGGGGGAAGAAACATCATAGGATCCAAATATAATAGCAAAGCTCGCGATACATCAAGATCGTGCCAAATCAAGAACACGAGAGAGAGAGATCAAACACATAGCTACTGGTACATACCCTCAGCCTCGAGGGAGAACTACTCCCTCCTCGTCATGGAGAGCACCGGGATGATGAAGATGGCCACCGGAGAGGGATTCCCCCTCCGGCAGGGTGGCGGAACGGGTCTAGATTGGCTTTCGATGGCTACGGAGGCTTCTGGTGGCGGAACTCCCGGTCTATTGTGCTCTCGGATGTTTTTAGGGTATATGGAGATATATAGGCGGAAGAAGTACGTCAGGGGGGCCGCGAGGGGCCCATGAGGGTGGAGGGCGCGCCCTAGGGGAGTGGGCGCGCCCCCTACCTCGTGGCCTTCTCGAAGCTTCCCTTACATGCACTTCAAGTCTTCTGGGCTTCTTTCCTTCCAAAAAAGAGTTCCATGAAGTTTCAGGTCAATTGGACTCCGCTTGATTGTCCTTTTCTTCGAAACCCTAAAACAAGGTAAAAACAGAAACTGGCACTTGGCTCTGGATTAATAGGTTAGTCCCAAAAATGGTATAAAAGTGTATAATAAAGCCCATAAACATTCAAAATAGTAGATAATATAGCATGGAGCAATCAAAAATTATAGATACGTTGGAGACGTATCAGGTGCTGCCCCAAGGCGAACGACGGTGAGGAGGTACTCGACCTTGGGGACGATCGCGATGAGGACGAGGGCGAGCCCGCCCTCGGCGGCGATCGTGTCTCGTCCAGCTACGGTGGCTCTTCCTCCAGCTACAGCTCCAGCAGTGGCGGCTATGACCAGCCGCCGCACCCGTTTTGAAGGCGGCAGTGGGTCGTCTCGTCGCCGCACCTCCGTGAAGCGTGAGGAAGGATCTGGCTAGGCTCGGGGTGGTGCTAGGTGCCTGTCTTCGTGGATCGCTGCAACGCTACTTTTGTTTTGCTCTTTTCCTGCATCAAGAATGAAACCAGCATGGGCCCAGGGGGCGTGTATCGAACTATGGTTCCTTGATTATATCAATATGCGTGTTGTTCTCATGCTGTGTCGTTATTTTGCACACAGATAACTTAGCCTGGTACGCTCAGGACGCCCTCTTCCTCACGAAGCATTTACTTCCTCGCATCCATCTTGCCTTGGTGGCCTGCATTCGCTCAAGAACTGCGAAAAACTCGTTAGGAAGTGAGCTAAAAGATTTGCCGTTCGTCCTGGCCCTGACCTGGCGCCTTGTATCGCGGTACCCGAGGGGCACGGACTAGGAGAAGTGCACCAGCTTTTGGGCTCGAACGAGGATGGCTCGCGAGAGGCAGAAAAGAGAAAAAAATGCTCGCGAGGGCACCTGCCTAGCCCCCTCGTGAGGCATGCGAGAGAGAGAACACGAGCAAATTCGAGCCAGAAAAAAATGCAGTGAGAGGCGAGGGGATCAAATCAGCAAGGAACGCCCAAGGAAAACTTTGACTAAGGAAAAGTGAGTCAACTACGGAAAGCAAATGAAAAGCCGCATCTGGCACCTAATGTAGTCTTCAAGTCTTCTCACCAGCGCGGAGCTAAGTGCTGTCCACTAGGCGTGGGAGGGAGCCCCAGGGCCTGAGGCCGGCGCTCCTGAGACTCCGGGGCGTGGACATCCCCACTCATTGTTATGTGAGAGTGTCACGGGCGGCGATTCTTCACAGGCACCGGGCCTTCTTCACAGGCTCTGGGCCTTTCTTCTCAGGATCTGGGCCTTGCTTCTCAGGCTCTGGGCCTTGCTTCATGCATAGAACATCCGGAGGTGCTGGATGTTCCAGGCGTTCTGGATGGGTATCCCGTCCTGCGTCCTAGGCGCACTGCACCCGGTCTGGAGACATGGACGACCATGAACGGGCCCTCCCACATGGGGGAAAGCTTGTGCAGCCCTTCTCTAGAGAGGACCCGCCTCAGGACGAGGTCGCCCACCTCAAGCATCCTGGAGCGGATGTTGCTGCAGTAGTATCGCCGCAACGTTTGTTGGTACCTTGCCGCCCTCAACGCGGCATCGCGACGGCGTTCCTCCCCCAGCACGAGATCCATCCCCCGCATGGCATCATGCTGCGTTTCGTCGAACACTAGGACCCGTGAGGAGCAATGCTTTACCTCGTGAGGAAGGCTGCTTTAGCTCCGTAGACAAGTTAGAATGGAGTTTTGCCCGTTGGCTTGGTGGCGGTGGTTCGGATGGACCACAGCACGGACTGGAGTTCGTCGTGCCAGCCCCTGCCGCAGGCCTCCAGCTTCTTCTTGAAGGTCCTGGTCTTGAGGCCCCTCAGGACCTCTGCATTAGCACGCTCAGCTTGACCGTTACTCCTGGAGTGGGCCACCGAAGCGTAGCAGATCCGCGTTCCAAGGTTAGCATAGTAGGTTTTGAAGAGGTTTCTAGTAAACTGTGAACCGTTATCTGTGATGATGCGGTTGGGGACCCCGAAGCGGCTCACGAGGCCCCTGATGAACTTGACAGCAGAGCCGGCTGGAATGGTACGAACGGCTTCCACTTCCGCCCACTTGGTGAACTTGTCGATGCCGACGTAGAGGTAGCGGTAGCCCCTGGTGCCCGGGGGAACGGGCCTAGGATGTCCAGCCCCCAGACCGCAAACGGCCATGTGAGCGGGATGGTTTGGAGGCCCTGAGAAGGTTGATGGATTTGCTTGGCGTGGAATTGGCAAGCTTCACAGGACTTCACCAGCTTGGCCGCGTCGTTGAGTGTTGTAGGCCAATAGAACCCACTGCGGAACATCTTGCCGACGATGGTCCGTGACGACGAGTGGTGTCCGCAGTCACCGCCGTTTATGTCAATCAGCAACTCCATTCCTTGATCGCTGGAGATGCAGTGCAGCGTGACTTCGTTCGGTCGTTTCCTGTATAACTCGCCATCTTGGATACAATATGTCGTGGCTTGCCGGGCCACATGCTCCGCGTCCTCTTCCTTCTCCAGCAGCGTCCCGTGCATCAGGTACTCTTTGAATTCCTTGATCCAGCACTCCTCCTGGGGCTCGAGCGCCAAGAGCAGCCAAGCTCCTGAGGTCGGCCCACAGGCTAGGGCTCTTGTGGCTGGGGGCTGTGGGAGCTCCTCCCGAGGTTGAGTCATGCTTGAAAGAGGTGGCGAAGTGCTACCTCTTGAGCACTACGTTGGTTTTCCCTGAAGAGGAAGGGATGATGCAGCAAAGTAGCGTAAGTATTTCCCTCAGTTTTTGAGAACCAAGGTATCAATCCAGTAGGAGGCTGCGCGCGAGTCCCTCGTACCTGCACAAAACAAATAAATCCTCGCAACCAACGTGAATAGGGGTTGTCAATCCCTACACGGCCACTTACGAGAGTGAGATCTGATATATATGATAAGATAATATTTTTGGTATTTTTGTGATAAAGATGCAAATTAAAATAAAGGCAAAGTAAAAAAGCAAAGGAAATAACTAAGTAGTAGGAGATTAATATGATAAAGATAGACCCGGGGGCCATAGGTTTCACTAGTGGCTTCTCTCGAGAGCATAAGCATTCTGCGGTGGGTGAACAAATTACTGTTGAGCAATTGACAGAATTGAGCATAGTTATGAGAATATCTAGGCATGATCATGTATATAGGCATCACGTCCGAGACAAGTAGACCGACTCCTGCCTGCATCTACTACTATTACTCCACTCATCGACCGCTATCCAACATGCATCTAGAGTATTAAGTTAAAAACAGAGTAACGCCTTAAGCAAGATGACATGATGTAGAGGGATAAACTCATGCAATATGATGAAAACTCCATCTTGTTATCCTCGATGGCAACAATACAATACGTGCCTTGCTGCCCCTACTATCACTGGGAAAGGACACCGCAAGATTGAACCCAAAGCTAAGCATTTCTCCCATTGCAAGAAAGATCAATCTAGTAGGCCAAACCAAACTGATAATTCGAAGAGACTTGCAAAGATAACCAATCATACATAAAAGAATTCAGAGAAGATTCAAATATTGTTCATAGATAGACTTGATCATAAACCCATAGTTCATCGGTCTCAACAAACACACCGCAAAAAGAAGATTACATCGAATAGTTCTCCACAAGAGAGGGGGAGAACATTGTATTGAGATCCAAAAAGAGAGAAGAAGCCATCTAGCTAATAACTATGGACCCGTAGGTCTGAGGTAAACTACTCACACTTCATCGAAGGGGCTATGGTGTTGATGTAGAAGCCCTCCGTGATCAATGCCCCCTCCGGTGGAGCTTCGGAACAGGCCCCAATATGGGATCTCATGGATACAGAAAATTGCGGCGGTGGAATTAGGTTTTTGGTTCTGTATCTGATCGTTTGGGGGTACGTAGGTGTATATAGGAGGAAGGAGTACGTCGGTGGAGCAACAGGGGGCCCACGAGGGTGGAGGGCGTGCCTGGGGGGGGTAGGCGCGCCCCCTACCTCGTGGCCTCCTCTTTTGTGTCTTGACATAGGGTCCAAGTCTCCTGGGCCTTGTTCGTTGAGAAAATCACGTTCCCGAAGGTTTCATTCCGTTTGGACTTCGTTTGATATTCCTTTTCTTCGAAACCCTAAAGCAGGCAAAAAACAGCAATTCTGGGCTGGGCCTTCGGTTAATAGGTTAGTCCCAAAAATAATATAAAATTGGATAATAAAGCCCAATAATGTCCAAAATAGTAGATAATATAGCATGGATCAATCAAAAATTATAGATACGTTGGAGACGTATCATGAAGCTGATGGCTTGAAGAGCCGCTCTTCGAAGACGCCGGGTTCTTGCGGTTGCCGCTTGGATGCTCTCCTGGCGATGTAATCAGCTTCCTTGTTGGTGCCCCGGGGCACGTGTTGCAGCTCCAGGCCCGAGAACTACTTTTCCATCTTGTGCACCTCCGCGAGGTAGGCCTCCATGTGCTCGTCCTTCGGCTCGTACACCTTGTTGGAAAAGTTGACGAGGAGCTGCGAGTCGCCCTTGACGGTGAGGCGCTGCACCCCTAGAGCCGCCTCAGCCCTCAGGCCAGCAATGAGGCCTTCGTATTCTGCGATGTTGTTGGAGACCTTCTCGACGTGCTGAAAACAGAGTTGCACGACATAGTAGAGCTTGTCCTGAGTGGGCGAGATGAGCACTGTTCCAGTCCCCGTGCCCCGATGCACGAAGGCGCCATCGAAATACATGACCCAACCGTCTGGTGCCTCACTTCCTGGGGAGGTGGACCGGTCTTCTCCTTCCTCAAGAGTCGGGGAATCTGTCCATTCTGCCACAAAATCGGCGAGCGTGGCTCCCTTGATGACCCTGGTAGTGCTGAACTCCAACTGGAATGCCTGCAACTCGATGTTCCACTCAGCGACCCTTCTAGCTGAGTTAGGGCTCCTGAGCACCCTCTCCAATGGGTAGGCTGAGACGACCTTGATGGGGTGGCCCTGGAAGTAGTGCCGCAGCTTGCGCGAGGCCACCAAGAGTGCGAGCAGGAGATTTTGCGGCATGGGGTAGCGCGCCCTCCCGTCCCGCAGTACGGTGCTAACGAAGTACACCGGGTGCACTATGAGGGTTGGCACACTGTCAAGGCTCGGGTCCCGCG
This sequence comes from Triticum aestivum, assembly GCF_018294505.1. Taxonomy (NCBI): domain Eukaryota; kingdom Viridiplantae; phylum Streptophyta; class Magnoliopsida; order Poales; family Poaceae; genus Triticum; species Triticum aestivum. The sequence goes on along the minus strand of NC_057806.1, from coordinate 333,538,449 downwards.
GAGATTGCGGTGTATCCTGTGGTGGTGGGTTTCCTGAGACCTGACCGTCCTCATGAGCTTCTATGGTGTTGCCCTGCTGAGCTTGGTCTTCCGCCGCTGATGGCTTTGCTGCGCCTTCCTGACCCTGCGCTGCATCAGCTCTAGCTTGGCGCGGCATACTCTTGTCTTGGCGCTCCTCCTGAACTGCCACTAGCACCGCGCTGGCGAAGTACAGGGTGGCGGCAAGGTAGAGCACCAGAGGCTCGAGAGGCCGCGGTGCCACCATCACTGGGGGGCTGGTGAGGTATTTCTTGAGATCTTTGAAGGACCGGTCGGCCTCTGGGGTCCACTCGAACAGGCCCTTCTTCTTCATGAGCTTAAAGAAGGGTAAGGCGCGCTCACCCAGCTTGGAGATGAAACGCCCTAACGCAGTCACCCGCCCTGCTAACTTCTGCATCTCCTTGAGGGTCTGTGGTGGGCTCATGTCTTCGATGGCCTTGATCTTCTCCGAGTTCGCCTCGATCCCTCTGTGGGATACGAGGAACCCAGTAGCTTGCCGGAGGGGACGCCAAACACGCACTTCTCCGAGTTAAGCCTCAAGTTCACTTGGCGCAAGCTCTTGAATGTCTCCTCCAGGTCTTGAATCAATGTCCTCGCCTCGCGAGACTTGACCACTATGTCATCAATGTAGGCCTCTGTGTTTCTGCCGAGCTACTGCCCCAAGGTGATTTGCATCAACCGTTGAAAGGTTGCGCCCGCGTTGCGCAGCTCGAACGACATGCAGGTGTAGCAGTACACCCCGAATGGTGTCAGGAAGGCTGTCTTGATTTGGTGGTATCCTGAGACTGCATCCAGGAAACATAGCAAGTCGCACTCGACAGTGGAGTCGACGATTTGATCGATGCGTGGAAGTGGGAACGGATCCTGGGGGCACGCTTTGTTAAGGTTGGAAAAGTCAACGCCCATCCGTTCCTTCCCGCCTTTCTTCGGTACTACGACGGGGTTCGCCAGCCATTCGGGGTATCGAACTTCTCGGACGGTACCTGCCGCCTCCAGCTTGCATGTCTCTTGGACGATGAAGGCTTGCTTCTCAGTGAACTGCCGTCTTGCTCGCTGCTTCACTGGGCGTACATTGGGGCACCCCCTTAGATGATGCTGAATTACCTCTCTCGGGACCCCTACCAGCTGATTGGGCTCCCACGCGAATATTTCCTTGTTCGCGCGCAAAAATCTCACCAAAGATTCTTCTTGTCCCGGGTGAAGGCCGGTTCCTATGGTGAAGGTGGATCTCGAAGACCCGTCCTCGTCGACTGGCACCTGCTTGGTCTTCGCCTTGTCTTGAGTGAATAGCTACTTCTTCTTAGTGAGCGCGGTTTCCTTGGCCTTGGGCATACCGGCGCCGACTGGCTGTGCCGCCACCGCGGTTTTGAAGGCGAGCCTGAGCGCCGCCACGACCTCCTTAGTGCCCCCCTTGATTGTGAGGATGCCCTTGCTCCCTGGCATCTTCATGAGGTTGTAGGCCGGGTGAGTTGCCGCCATGAACTGAGCGAGAGCCGGGTACCCGAGGATGGCATTGTATGGGAGACCGATGCGGGCGATGTCAAAGTCCACCAGCTCGGTGCGATAGTTGTCTCGCGTGCCAAAGGTGACAGGGAGGCGGATCTGCCCTAGAGAGTGGGCAGCTCCACCACCCACTCCTGTGAAGGGCTTGCTGAGGCCGAGCCGTTCGAGCGGCACATGAAGAAGGCTGAAGGGTTCTACGGAGAGAAAGTTGAGGCCGGTGCCACCGTCGATGAGGGTCTTGGTGACGGCTACGTTGAAGACGGTGGGCGTGTGATAACCCACAAGTATAGGGGATCGCAACAGCTTTCGAGGGTAGAGTATTCAACCCAAATTTATTGATTCGACACAAGGGGAGCCAAAGAATATTCTCAAGTATTAGCAGCTGAGTTGTCAATTCAACCACACCTGGAAACTTAGTATCTGCAGCAAAGTGTTTAGTAGCACAGTAATATGATAGTGGTGGTAGCGGCAACAAAAGTAAAGACAACAAAAGTAATGTTTTTGCTATTTTGTAGTGATTGTAATAGTAGCAATGGGAAAGAAAATAAGCGTAAACCAGTATATGGAAAACTCGTAGGCACCGGATCAGTGATGGATAATTATGTCGGATGCGGTTCATCATGTAACAGTCATAACATAGGGTGACACAAAACCAGCTCCATTCATCAAAGTAATGTAGGCATGTATTCCGTATATAGTCATACGTGCTTATGGAAAAGAACTTGCATGACATCTTTTGTCCTACCCTCCCGTGGAAGCGGGGTCCTACTGGAAACTAAGGGATATTAAGGCCTCCTTTTAATAGAGAACCAGAACAAAGCATTAGCACATAGTGAATACATAAACTCCTCAAACTATGGTCATCACCGAGAGTGGTCCCGATTATTGTCACTTCGGGGTTGCCGGATCATAACACATAGTAGGTGACTATAGACTTGCAAGATAGGATCAAGAACTCACATATATTCATGAAAACATAATAGGTTTAGCTCCGAAATCATGGCACTCGGGCCCTAGTGACAAGCATTAAGCATAGCAAAGTCATAGCAACATCAATCTCAGAACATAGTGGATACTAGGGATCAAACCCTAACAAAACTAACTCGATTACATGATAAATCTCATCCAACCCATCACCGTCCAGCAAGCCTACGATGGAATTACTCACACACGGCGGTTAGCATCATGAAATTGGTGATGGAGGGTGGTTGATGATGATGACGATGACGAATCCCCCTCTCAGGAGCCCCGAACAGACTCCAGATCAGCCCTCCCGAGAGGTTTTAGGGCTTGGCGGCGGCTTCGTATCGTAAAACACGATGATTTCTTCTCTCTGATTTTTTTCTCTCCGAAAGCAAATATATAGAGTTGGAGTTGGCGTCGGAGGGCATCCAGGGGGCCCACGAGGTAGGGGGCGCACCCTAGGGGGGTGCCCCCCACTCTCGTGGACAGGATGTGGGCCCCCTGGTCTTCATCTTTGGCGAGGATTTTTTATTATTTTTTCTAAGATGTTCCGTGGATTTTCAGGTCATTCCGAGAATATTTGTTTTCTGCACATAAAACAACACCATGGCAATTCTGCTGAAAGCATCGTCAGTCCGGGTTAGTTCCATTCAAATCATACAAGTTAGAGTCCAAAACAAGGGCAAAAGTGTTTGGAAAAGTAAATATGACGGAGACGTATCAACTCCCCCAAGCTTAAACCCTTGCTTGTCCTCAAGCAATTCAGCTGACAAACTGAAAGAAAGAAAGAAAAACTTTTACAAACTCTGTTTGCTCTTGTTGTTGTAACTATGTCAAGCCAGCATTCAAGTTTTCAGCATAGATCATAACTAACCACATTTGCAATAATTCTCAGGTCTCATAATTACTCATATCAATAACATGGTCAACTAGCAAGCCATAATAATAAATCTGAGATGACAACACTTTCTCAAAACGATCATAATATGATATAACAAGATGGTATCTCGCTAGCCCTTTCTGAGACCGCAAAACATAAATGCAGAGCACCTTTAAAGATCTAGGACTGACTAGACATTGTAATTCATGGTAAAAGAGATCCAATCATAGTCACACCCAACATAGATTAATAGTGATGAATGCAAATGACAGCTGTGCTCTCCAGCTAGTGCTTTTTAATAAGAGGGTGATGACTCAACATAAAAGTAAATGGATAGGCCCTTTGTAGAGGGAAGCATGGATTTGTAGAGGTGCCAGAGCTCGGTTTTGAAATAGAGATAAATTGTATTTTGAGCAGTATACTTTCATTGTCAACGTAACAACTAAGAGATGGCGATATCTTCCATGCTAAACACATTATCGGCGGTTCCCAAACATAATGGTAAAGTTTATACTCCCCCTCCACCAACAAGCATCAATCCATGGCTTGCTCGAAACAACGAGTGCCTCCAACATACATCAGGTCCCAGGGGGAGTTTTGTTTGCAATTAATTTTGATTTAGTTTGCATAAAGCATGGGACTGGACATCCCGGTGACTAGCCATTTTCTCGTGAGTGAGGAGCGGAGGCCACTCCTCTTGAGAATAACCCGCCTAACATGGAAGATAAGGACAACCTTGGTTGATACATGAGCTATTCGAGCATACAAAACAAAATGTTTATTTGAAGGTTTAGAGTTTGGCACATACAAATTTGCTTGGAACGGCAGGTAGATACCGCATATAGGAAGGTATGGTGGACTCATCTGGAATAACTTTGGGGTTTAAGGGATTGGATGCACAAGAAGTATTCCCACTTAGTACAAGTGAAGGCTAGCAAAAGACTGGGAAGCGACCAACTAGAGAGCGACAATAGCCATGTACATGCATTAAAATTAATAAACATTGGATGCAAGCATGAGTAGGATATAATCCACCATGAACATAAATATCGTGAAGGCTATGTTGATTTTGTTTCAACTACATGCGTGAACATGCGCCAATCAAGTCACTTAAATCATTCAAAGGAGGATACCACCCCATCATACCACATCATAATCATCGCAATAGCATGTTGGTCACACAAGGTAAATCATTATAACTCATAGCTAATCAAGCATGGCACAAGCAACTACGATCTCTAATTGTCATTGTAAACATGTTTATTCATAATAAGCTGAATCAAGAACGAGGGACTCATCATATTTACAAAAACAAAAGAGGTCGAGTTCATACCAGCTTTTCTCATCTCAGTCAGTCAGTCCATCATATATCATCATAATTGCCTTTCACTTGCACGACCGAACGGTGTGAATAATAATAAGAGTGCACATGCATTGGACTAAGCTGGAATCTACGAGGATTCAACAAACAGGAGAAGACAAGGCAATATGGGCTCTTAATTAAATCAACAATAATGCATATAAGAGCCACTTCAACAATTTAATTATGGTCTTCTCCTACTGACACCAAAGAAAAGAAAAGAAATAAAACTATTTACACGGGAAAGCTCCCAACAAGAAAAATAAGAACGGGAAATATTTTGGGTTTTCTTTTTAATTATTACTACTACAGCAGAAAAATAAACTACTACTAATTTTTTTGGTTTTTCTTAAGGTTTAACAAACACACAAGAAGAAAGCAGGAAAAAAAACTAAACTAGCATGGATATTACAGTGAAAGAGTATGAGCACCGACATCTAGCAACGAGTGTGTGTGAACATAAATGTATTGTCCGCGAGAAATACGTACTCCCCCAAGCTTAGGCTTTTGGCCTAAGTTGGTCTATGGCCACGGCTGGCCTGGCTGATATCCATAATAATAGTTGTTGGGGTCGTATTGTGATGAGGAAGAAGAAGGCTCCGATTGCCACTGGCTGGCAATCATCTCCGGATCCCACTGATAGTTAGACTGCCATGAAGGATCAAATTGTGGTTCCGGTTCTGGCTCCTCGGCTGGTGGAGGGTTCCGGTTGGCGTGAATAGCCGTCAACGGAACAAGGTACGTGCCTACAGTCAAATCAAACAAAGAAGGAGCAGGCAGGATAATAGTCTCAGGATGATGTTTGTTAAAGAACAATTGATATTTAAGCTCTCCTGCCCTATTCTTAACAATAAAATCATGTGCCACCATACTTTTATGATCTAGATAAACATGGGGCAGCACCTTTTCTTCCTTCTCATCACGCCTAATAGGTATGTTAAAATGTACGGCTAGGCGTGTAGCATAGATGCCTCCAAAGATGGGGCCTTTGGTACGATTCATACTTAACCGTCTAGCAATAATACCTCCCATACTAAAAGTGTTATCACTGTATAAACCATGGAGCAGAATAATTATATTAGGGATACCAAGGTTTCCATAGTTTCTGCGTCCAATTAAACAACGACTAGCAAATAATGCAAAGTAACATAAAACAGGAAAATGTACGCTAGTGATTCGTGCATCAGAAACCTTCCTAGTTTCTCCTACAGTGATAGTATCAATAAACCCAACCACATCATCATGATGTGGTTCTTCTGTCTTGCCCTCAAAAGGGACTAAACAAATCCGACAAAAATCATAAAGTGACATCTCCTTATGCTCATCATATAAATGAAACTCCACCGTAGGTGGTGAGTTCCTAGAATGAAAATGAAAGTTTTGCACAAAGGTATTTATGAGTAAGAGATACTAATCACATTGGTCGTGGAGGAAAGCGGTGAGGCCTGCATTGTGAGCCAATTCATGAAAATCTTCATAGATACCGGCTGCTCTCAAGAAATCATCAGAAGGTCATTCACACGCCAAAATCTACGCGGTGCGCGGCAAATTATACTTAGGCTTCGGTGCCTTTTCCTTCGAGCTTTGGCTCGATGAGCCCCTCAATAATCTCCTCATCATTTTCTGAAAAATTCTGAAATTTTTAGTAACTTCAAAATAAAAGTAAACCAAACTCAATAATATTGATAGCAACCACTCCTACAAGTGCCTAGGGCCTATATCATGCATCAGAACTACCTTTGACCATATAAATTTGACATGCAAGCTCAAGAACAGGGTCACCTAAGCAGCAAAAATTTGCAAAGAATAAAGCACTAGAACAAAAACTAATTGGACCAATGAAGGAGTCATATACCAAGGAACAATCTCCCAAGCAGTTTTGTGAGAGGTGCTTTGAGCAGGGAGATCAAAAATCACAGCAAAAGTGGCTGGAACTCGTGCTTGAGTTGGTTTTTCGGGTTTGTGTGAGACAGAGGAAGAAGATGGGTGCTGGGATAAGTGGAGGAGGGCCAACGTGGGCCCACGAGGCAGGGGGCGCGCCCTAGAGGGGGGGCACGCCCACCACCCTCGTGGCCAGGTGGTAGCTCCTCCCGCGGTAATTTTTGCGCAGTAAATCCTCAAATATTCCCGAAAAAATCATATTAAATTGGCATGTCATTCTGAGGACTTTTATTTTTGGGATATTTTTATATTGCACGGATAAGTCAGGAAACAGACAGAAAAATACTATTTTTACTTTATTTCTACTAATTAATAGAAAATATAGAGAGGGTACAGAAGGTTGTGCTTCTAGTTTCATCCATCTCATGCTCATCAAAAAGAATCCACTAACAAGGTTGATCAAGTCTTGTTAACAAACTCATTCCGATAATCATGAAACCGGAGAAATTTTGAATAACACTAAGTTACCTCAACGGGGATATGCACATCCCCTATAATAAGTATATCATATTTCTTTTTGACAGTAGGAAGAGGAAATTCAAAACCTCCAATTATAATCGATGGATTTTTTCCAATGGAGTTGATACTATGAACTTGAGGTTGTTTCCTCAGAAATTGTACCGTATGCTCATTACCATTAACATGAAAAGTGACATTGCCTTTGTTGCAATCAATAACAGCCCCTGCAGTATTAAGAAAAGGTCTTCCAAGAATAATAGACATACTATCATCCTCGGGAATATCAAGAATAACAAAGTCCATTAAAATAGTAACGTTTGCAACCACAACAGGCACATCCTCACAGATACCGATAGGTATAGCAGTTGATTTATCAGCCATTTGCAAAGATATTTCAGTAGGTGTCAGCTTATTCAAGTCAAGTCTACGATATAAAGAGAGAGGCATAACACTAACACCGGCTCCAAGATCACATAAAGCAGTTTTAATAGAATTTCTTTTAATGGAGCAAGGTATAGTAGGTACTCCGGGATCTCCAAGTTCCTTTGGTATTCCACCCTTAAAAGTATAATTAGCAAGCATGGTGGAAATCTCAGCTTCCGGTATCTTTCTTTTATTAGTAATGATATCCTTCATATATTTAGCATAAGGATTTTTTTTGATCACATCAGTTAATCGCATACGCAAAAAGATAGGCCTAATCATTTCAGCAAAGCGCTTAAAATCCTCATCATCCTTTTTCTTGGATGGTTTTGGAGGAAAAGGCATGGGTTTCTGAACCCAAGGTTACCTTTCTTTACCATGTTTCCTAGCAACAAAGTCTCTTTTATCATAACGTTGATTCTTTGATTGTGGGTTATCAAGATCAACAGCAGGTTCAATTTCTACATCATTATCATTACTAGGTTGAGCATCATCATGAACATCATCATTAATATTTTCATTAGGTTCATGTTCATTACCAGATTGTGTTTCAGCATCAGACATAGAGATATCATTTGGATAATCAGGTGGTTCAGCAATAGGTTCACTAGAAGTTTGCACAGTTCTATTATTTTTCTTTTTCTTCTTTTTAGAAGAACTAGGAACATCAATATTATTTCTCTGAGAATCTTGCTCGATTCTCTTAGGGTGGCCTTCAGGATGCAAAGGTTCCTGAGTCATTCTACCAGTTCTAGTAGCCACTCTAACAGAATAATCATTTTTCTTACTATTCATTTCATCAAGCACTTCTTTTTGAGCCTTAAGTACTTGTTCTACTTGAGTGGTAACCATAGAAGCATGTTTGCCAACAAGTTTAAGTTCACCTTTAATATTAGCCATATAATCACCCAAGCATCTAATCATATAAGCATTTTCTTTTAATTGTCTACCAAAATAAGCATTGAAGTCGTCTTGCTTAAACATCAAATTATCAAACTCATCCAAGCATTGGCTAGCAATTTTAGTAGGAGGGACTTCAGCTTTATCATACCTATAGAGAGAAATTACCTTTACTACCTGTGTCGGGATATCAAGATCAGGAGGTTCTTTAATAAATAAAGAATTGAGATCATATGTTTCTTCAACAGGCGGTATATTAAGACCATGTATTTCTTCAATAGGAGGTAAATTCTTAACGTCTTCAGCTTTAATACCTTTTTCTTTCATAGACTTCTTTGCCTCTTGCATATCTTCGGGACAGAGGAATAGAACACCCCTCTTCTTCGAAGTTGGTTTAAGAATAGGCTCAGTAATTGGAGCAGGAGCTGGCTCAGGAGGTGGCGTAGGAGGTGCCCAATTATTTTCATTTGTCAACATATTATTCAATAGAATTTCAGCTTCATCCGGTGTTCTTTCCCTGAAAAGAGAACCAACACAACTATCCAGGTAATCTCTGGAAGCATCAGTTAGTCCATTATAAAAGATATAAAGGATTTCAGGTTTATTAAGAGGATGATCAGGCAAAGCATTAAGTAACTTGAGAAGCCTCCCCCAAGTTTGTGGGAGACTCTCTTCTTTAATTTGCACGAAGTTGTATATTTCCCTCAAAGCAGCTTGTTTCTTATGAGCAGGGAAATATTTAGTAGAGAAGTAATAAATCATATCCTGGGGACTATGCACACAACCAGGATCAAGAGAATTAAACCATATCTTAGCATCACCCTTTAATGAGAACGGAAATATTTTGAGTATATAAAAGTAACGCGGTCTCTCATCATCAGTGAACAGGGCAGCTATATCATTTAACGTAGTAAGATGTGCCACAATAGTTTCAGATTCATAGCCATAAAACGGATCAGATTCCACCAAAGTAATTATATCAGGATCAATAGAGAATTCATAATCCTTATCAGGAACACAAATAGGTGAAGTAGCAAAAGCAGGGGCGGGTTTATTTTATCTCTAAGTGATTCTTTGTTCCATTTAACTAATAACCTCTTAAGCTCATATCTATCTCTGAAGCTAAAATAGCGGCAGAAGATTCCATATCAAAAAGATAACCCTCAGGGATAACAGGCATATTTTCATCATCATACTCAGATTCAGTAATTTCTTTTTCTCTAGCCCTAGCAATTTGTTCATCAAGAAATTCACCAAGGGGCACAGTAGTATCAGGCATAGAAGCAGTTTCATCATAAATATCATGCATAGCAGAAGTGGCATCATCAAGAACATGCGACATACCAGAATGAGTAGCAGAAGCAGGTGTAGGTGTCGCAAACTTACTCATAACAGAAGGTGAATCAAGTGCAGAGCTAGATGGCAGTTCCTTACCTCCCCTCGTAGTTGAGGGATAGATCTTGGTTTTTGGATCTCTCAAGTTCTTCATAGTGATAAGCAGATATAAATCCCAAGTGACTCAAAGAATAGAGTTATGCTCCCCGGCAACGGCGCCATAAATTTGTCTTGATAACCCACAAGTATAGGGGATCACAACAACTTTCGAGGGTAGAGTATTCAACCCAAATTTATTGATTCGACACAAGGGGAGCCAAAGAATATTCTCAAGTATTAGCAGCTGAGTTGTCAATTCAACCACACCTGGAAACTTAGTATCTACAGCAAAGTGTTTAGTAGCACAGTAATATGATAGTGGTGGTAGCGGTAAAGTAAAGACAGCAAAAGTAATGTTTTTGGTATTTTGTAGTGATTGTAACAGTAGCAGCAGGAAAGTAAATAAGCGTAAACCAGTATATGGAAAACTCATTGGCACTAGATCAATGATGCATAATTATGCCGGATGCGGTTCATCATGTAACAGTCATAACATAGGGTGACACAGAACTAGCTCCAATTCATCAATGTAATGTAGGCATGTATTCCGTATATAGTCATACGTGCTTATGGAAAAGAACTTGCATGACATCTTTTGTCCTACCCTCCCGTGGCAGCGGGGTCCTATTGGAAACTAAGGGATATTAAGGCCTCCTTTTAATAGAGAACCGGAACAAAGCATTAGCACATAGTGAATACATGAACTCCTCAAACTATGGTCATCACCGGGAGTGGTCCCGATTATTGTCACTTCGGGGTTGCCGGATCATAACACATAGTAGGTGACTATAGACTTGCAAGATAGGATCAAGAACTCACATATATTCATGAAAACATAATAGGTTCAGATCTGAAATCATGGCAATCGGGCCCCAGTGACAAGCATTAAGCATAGCAAAATCATAGCAACATCAATCTCAGAACATAGTGGATACTAGGGATCAAACCCTAACAAAACCAACTCGATTACATGATAAATCTCATCCAACCCATCACCATCCGGCTAGCCTATGATGGAATTACTCACGCACGGTGGTGAGCATCATGAAATTGGTGATGGAGGGTGGTTGATGATGACGACGGCGATGAATCCCCCTCTCCGGAGCCCCGAACGGACTCCAGATCAGCCCTCCCGAGAGGTTTTAGGGCTTGGCGGTGGCTCCGTATTGTAAAATGCGATGATTTCTTCTCTTTGATTTTTTCTCTCTAAAAGCAAATATATAGAGTTGGAGTTGGTGTCGGAGGGCATCCAGGGGGCCCACGAGGTAGGGGGCGCGCCCTAGGGGGAGGGCGCCCCCACCCTCGTGGACAGGGTGTGGCCCCCCTGGTCTTAATATTTGGCGAGGATTTTTTATTATTTTTTCTAAGATGTTCCGTGGAGTTTCAGGTCATTCCGAGAAAAAAATTCAACACATAAAACAACACCATGGCAATTCTGCTGAAAACAGCGTCAGTCCGGGTTAGTTCCATTCAAATCATACAAGTTAGAGTCCAAAACAAGGGCAAAAGTGTTTGGAAAAGTAGACACGACGGAGACGTATCAGCGTGCAGAGTATCGGGAGCATCCCGGAGCCGGCGGTAGAGCCAGGGTGGTCTTCCGAGCCGAAGGTGAGGTCGGCCTCTGGCACAGCCCAACCCGGCGGAGCCCCTGGGCGCTTGAAGGCTGCCCCAATCTGACGGAAGAAAGGTTTGACGTGGCGATCTGAAGGTGGTGCTTGGGAGCCACCCAACAGTGTCGCGACTGCGTGGTGCACCGGCACCGTGTAGCGCACGGTGAAGAGGTTGTGGAGTTCCTCCCAGGATGCCACCGCGGATCCCGGGAGGTTCAGCAGCCAGGCGTGCGGCTCGCCGGCGAGGGCCATGGGGAACCAGTTGGCCATGATCTTGTCGTCGCCTCTGGCCTCGAGGATGGCCTCCTCGTACGCCAGCAGGAACGGCGGCATCTCCGGCTTGAACTTGGCCGGCCACTGCACACGCCGAAGGGCGGGTGCTAGGGCTCGGTACCCAGACTCCCTGTTGGTGCTAGCCGCAGAGGTTGGTGGCGGGGCACCTGCCATGGGAGCGTAGTGCAGCGGTGCGGGGCACAGGTTGGTGGGGAGGAGCCCCGACGCACCCCTACCTGGCGCGCCAAATGTCGGATGTAGGGTTCCGGCAAACCCTTAAGGTTCGAACACTGGGGTGTGCACGAAGTCTTTCCTTCCTATCAATCTACGCCCTAGCTCGCTAAGATCTCACAGACGAACTTGACGAACTCGCAACACAGAAAGACACGAGGTTTATACTGGTCCGGGCCACCGTTGTGGTGTAACACCCTACTCCAGTGTGGTGGTGGTGGATTGCCTCTTGGGCTGGTGATGAACAGTACAAGGGAGGAACAGCCTCCTAAGGTTGAGGTGTTCTTGTGAGTCGGCTCTCGATCTGGTTGGATCAAGCTAAGATGAGGTGAGACCCCCCTTCTACTATGGTGGCTAGCTCTACTTATATAGGCCCTGGTCCTCTTCCCAAATATCAAGCAGGAAGGGAGCCAACGATGGAGGGCTAATTTTAAGGGGGACAGCTAGTACAAGCTATCCTGACAAAAGTGGTATTCGCCTGCCAAAAGCTCTGGTCGTGACATTGTCTTGGGCTCCACGATGACCTCCGTCTTGCCTTCCTCCTGGTCTTCGTCTCGTTGCACCAATATGGCAACCTTTGCCTGATGCCTCGGTACTCTTCGCCTGCGCTGGCCTCCTTAGCACCAAAGAGGAAACAAGGACGCTGCGCACGCTGGCGCCCGCCTGGTGTCGTGCGTCATGGCTCACGTCACGAGGGCCTCGCGAGGTTTGCCCCGCCTTGATATCTCCGCCCCTCGTGAGCCTGCCTAGATAGGCCACCCTAGAGGAGGTCTTGCGTCATCCACCTCACGAGGCTTGGACCCTCGCGAGGGTCTTGAATGCCTTGTTGATGAAGATGGGCCGTATAACCTACTGGCTTAGCCACACCGCGGGCCGCAGGCAGGCAAGTCTGGGGACCCCTGTTCCCAGGACGCCGATAGTGGCATTGCTTGTTTATCAGATACAGTAGATCAACAACATCTAAAGAGTTGGTTTAAGGGCATGGGACCATGGGGACACCATGACACTCAGCAGCATAAAGAATCAGCTTACTTATCATACTGGGAAAAAAGCAGGAGTACCATTTGTAACACAGTTTAATTGCGTCATATCATTAGAGGCATTAAATTAACAATAACACTAGTTAGACATGTCCTTAAGGCAATAGTGTAATCGCTTCATTTTACATGTGCCATTATATTAACAACAGCAAAAAGTTGGTATAAGGACATGCGACAGTGGACTCATCAGCACAATGTACCTACAAGGAGGCATAAAGTGGTGATGCCGAGTTTTTTCATACTCTGTGAGGACAACAAATCTAATCCTGGAGACCTTTTACTATGTGAGGGCATCAAATCTAATCCTGGACATACTCCGTTGACTTGTCTACCAGCCGCCACTTTCTATCATTTTTCAACCAATAATAGATTTGTACTACCTTTTCCCTTTATTTCCCTTTTCAACCAAGAGACCGGTTGGGTATCCAGTCTCTACTAATTTCCCCCTATTATTTCCTCTTTGAATCAAGTCCTAGATTCATGCTACGACTTTCCCCCTTTCTTTGTTGTTTGAACCAAGTCCTAGACTCGAATGCATGAACTAGCTTTACCTCCAATAATACTAAAAATTTAGGTGGCTTTGGAAGAGCTGATGGAAGTAGAAAAAGATGCACATGCAGACACACGGGGAGCTGGGGCAGTAGAGCAAGGCCGCTTTCGAAGGAAATTATACCTGAGGGTCATTGGGTGTTGGCAGCGACAAGTTGGATCTGCGCACAATACCGCAGGGAGGAAGAAGGGTCAAAGGACCTCCTGAGCCGGCGCTGTGTCGGAGAGAACGACACGGGCAGAGGATTGGGACCCGCCGACAGCTATGGATTTCCTCCCTCGTCGCCGATGACCGCGTGAATGATGCACCTAGTCCTCTACACACACCGACCGAAGGGATCCGGACGGATCTGTGAGAGGATGAGAGAATTAAGAGAGCAACCCTAGTAAAGCAAGCGCTCAGGCCCCTGCCTATATATATAGTGGAGTGATTATCTTTTTGTCTCCACAACAAGTGTTTCAATTTGTGTGCATGGCATTAAAGAAATCAAACTCTCTATTTAACGAGACTAACTGTACGACTCCTACTAACTAGTAGTAGTAGTATTGTTCACTTGTGCTCCGTGGCCCTCCATTCATTGAACAACCCCACGGGTGAATAAACATACAGTACTAGCATTTATATAGAACGAACAAGCTTGAACTATTCTGGCTTTGAGATATCGATGGTATAGTTTGACCACATTGCATCAATGGACTCAATACTTTGAAGTAACCTATACGTATAAACACATGCACAGTTTACATTCCGAATCGCTAGCTAGAGCTTGAACTGTATTAGTTTACATGTACCACCTTTTTCTTTTGGTTTTCTGCTCCATGGCTGTAGGATCAAGAAGAGGTGTCTAGAGGGGGGGGTGATTAGAACCTCAACAAAGAAAAGTAGCAGTTTTTAATTTCTTTAAGTTAAGGTGGAGTTTTAGCACAAGTTTAAACATGCACAATACGTTTCAAGCAAGCATGGAAAGAGTATATGAGCAGCGGAAAGTAAAGCATGCAAGTTGCAAGAAAGTAAAGGGATGGGATTGGAGTGTGCAAATGCAATTGGAGACACGGAGATTTTTGGCGTGGTTCCGATAGGTGGTGCTATCGTACATCCATGTTGATGGAGACTCAACCCACGAAGGGTAACAGTTGCGCAAGTCCACGAAGGGCTCCACCCACGAAGGGTCCACAAAGAAGCAACCTTGTCTATCGCACCATGGCCATCGCCCATGAAGGACTTGCCTCACTTGGGTAGATCTTCACGAAGTAGGCGATCTCCTTGCCCTTACAAACTCCTTGGTTCAACTCCACAATCTTGACGGAGGCTCCCAAGTGACACCTAGCCAATCTAGGAGACACCACTCTCCAAAAGGGAATAGATGGTGTGTCGATGATGAACTCCTTGCTCTTGTGATTCAAATCATAGTCTCCCCAACACTCAACTCTCTCTCATAGATTTGGATTTGGTGGAAAGATGATTTGAGTGGAAAGCAACTTGGGGAGAGATCAAGATTCTAGTGGTTGGATTGGAATATCTTGGTATCAACACATGAGTAGGTGGTTCTCTCTCAGAATATGAATGGTGGAAGTGTAGGCACATTCTGGTGGCTCTCTCCACGAATGGAGGATGGGTGGAGGGGTATATATAGCCTCCACACAAAATCTAGCCGTTACACACAATTAACCAAACTTAGTTGGACCGAATCGAGAAACTCGGTCAGACCGATTTGGTTCAAAATGTGAATGCTAGAGTTTTTGATGGGACCGATATGATCAACTCGGTGGGACCGATGTGCTAGGGTTAGGGTAAGACCTCAACTCGGTTTGACCGATTACACAAACTCGGTGGGACCGATTTTGGTAGTAAGCAAAACAAAGAGTTGGTCAAGCGAACTCGGTGGGACTAACTGCGTATCTTGGTGTGACCGAAATAATTGCAATAGGCAACAGAGAGTTTGGAAGACAATCTCGGTGAGACCAAGATCCCATTGATGAGACCGAATTGATTAGGGTTTCTAGCAGTGGCTATGTCAAGTGAACTCGGTGGCGTCGGATAGATCAAATCGGTGGGGCCGAGTTTGACTTTTGTTTTGGGACATATATGGAATTGAAAGTGGTTGAGGGCTTTGGAGCATATCACTAAGCACATTGAGCAAGCAAGCCATTAAGCAAAACACCTCATCCCCTTTTAATAGTATTGGCTTTTCCTATGGACTCAATGTGATCTTGGATCACTAAAATGAAAATGTAGAGTCTTGACCTTTTGCCAATCCTTGTCCTTAGCTTCTTGAAGGGGTTCGACATCCTTTTGTCCAAGCCACTCCACTGTTGAACTCATCTAAAATATACTAGGTAGAAGTATTAGTATAACAAGAGATATGTTGACATTAATTACCAAAATCACCCAGGGAGCACTTGTAATTTCAATCTCCCCCTTTTTGGTAATTAATGACAACATACATCAAAGCTTTAGATAGAGATATGAAGAATAACACGTAAAGCTTTGGAAAGACATGTAATGCATAGCCCCCCCTTCATGTATGCAATCATGTAAATATGGAGTGTAAGACCATGTGAATGCATAAGCATGACAATGCAAGCAATGAGTTACATGTATCTTGGCTGTATGCATCAGAGCAAATGATATAGATATAGGAAATATACCTTCATGTTCATGAGTTCTTCTTGCAAACAATATGTATAGTAGCAAGAAATCATCATGCACATGGATGTGATGCATATACTCACCTTGTGGTCTTGAGGTGGCTTTGGTATAGGTGAACCTAAGTAAACAAGGTTAGATAACACACGAACACCTACAGGATAAAGCAATTTGAGAAACCACAAGAGTACCAAGACTGGGATGACATGCAGAGAGTGAGTACTAGGTACTTTATTGGATATAGACATGTCCCCAGCAAGTAAAGATATGCAATGAATTCGAATATTTCCTTCCCTTAGATGTCCTTCTCCCCCTGAATCATATATTTGATAATGGGAGAAGATAGGGAAAGGAAAATCAGAGCAAAACAAGAAAATCAGAGCAAGACCGTCATAACACATACTAACATGTCTTTTCCCCTCTTGAAGACATGTATCTTATCTCCCCTTTGAATACTAGGCATCTGGGAAGACTAAGAAAAACTTTCCTTCCATAGGGTCTCTCTTCCTTTGATGTGATTAAGATTTGATGTGATCTCTCCCCCCCCCTTTGACATCAACTTCCAAGAAGGGATGTTCTGGGGTGTGAGTCGAATAGGTTTGGTCCTTGAGTCACATGACAAAGCAGCATATAGAATGTGATGCAGGTAGAGGACAAGAATCATCGAATGGAGCTGGAACAAATATGCAGGATGCAAATGGAAAAGTGTCTCCTCAGCTTTGAAATCGGTAACACCGAGTTGTTTTCTTCGGTGGCACCGAGATGGTTCGATTTAGCCGAAAGAAACAAACCGGTGAGTCTGTGTTTAACATAAAGAGAAAACAATTGTCATCTCAGCTCACTTAGGCAAATAAAGTCTCACAAAGATTTGCAAGGAATTAACTGAAAGATATGCAATGAATTGGATGCAGGGAATGCATAACATAACAGAGAAAAAGAAAAGAAATCTAGATGGAGTTTTTTTATTAAAGAAGGGAACAAACATGCAAGAGACAAATGCAAGAACACAGAGAAACACTAGAGAACTTCATCTATAATTTTTCGGCGACAAAGTCACCTATGTTAGAGTATATTGACTGAGGAGTCAAGTGAGAATACTTGATCATAGGTCATACTCATCGTTAAGCTCAAAATGGTGTTACCATTTTTCGTTAAGCAGTTTGATGTATTCGTATCTTGTTGAGCTGCTTTGACCCATGATATGGGGAAAGCTTTTCTAAGATGGAATAACATACCTTGGGTGGTGGTGTTGACCTTGATCATGTAGTTGAACTTGTGTGGGATGCTCAAGGTTGATGTATCTCATCAATGAGTTGGGAGCACCACTTGTAGTTTGAGCTCATCTACCTACATGGGTTAGTCTTGCAAGGAAGAGCACGTGTGTATCCAAAATGATAATCATGAATTTGATACCAAATGAAATTTGATATAAAGAAATTGTCGAAGGATATGTTGAAAGTTTTCATGCTTCCTTGTCTTCAACCACCGATTTGTAGAGACTTGGTGGTGTAGGGATTGCACAAGATGTGTGTGATTTGCAATCTCATAGATTTAGATTCATCCAAGTACCTACAAGGGTTAGATAGCATGCAAGGGTCCAAGTATATAACCAAGACATATGATTATCATCATAAGAGAAATATCAAGGATTAGTCAAAGGCTCATGCCTTGCATGTATCCAAATGGAGTTTCTACTCCAAGTTTGAGGCATCAATGAAGTTCAATTCACCTCTCAAACGGCAAAATACTTTCTCATCAAGCGGTTTGGTGAAAATACCCGCCAATTGCTTATCGGTACGAACATGCTTAAGATCAATATCTCCATTAGCAACATGATCTCCAATGAAATGATGACGAACTTCAATATGCTTAGTTCAAGAATGTTGCACGGGATTGTGAGCAATCTTAATAGTAGTTTCATTGTGACAAAGCAATGGAACATGTTTCACATATATGCCATAATCTTTAAGAGTTTGGGTCATCCAAAGTAATTGAGCACAACATGAACCGGCGGCAATGTATTCCGCTTCGGCGGTAGATAAGGATATTGAGTTTTGTTTCTTGGAGGACCAAGACACGAGAGATCTACCAAGAAATTGACACATACCCAAAGTGGACTTTCTATCAACCTTGTCACCGGCATAGTCCGAATCGGAGTAGCCAACAATATCAAAAGAATACATCTTAGGATACCAAATGCCAAAATTTGGTGTATGAATTAGGTATCTCACTATCCTTTTCACAGCCTTAAGATGACATTCTTTAGGGGCCACTTGATATCGTGCACACATGCACACACGTAGCATAATATCAGGACGGGAGGCACATAGATATAACAATGAACCAATCATAGAGCGATGAACCTTTTGGTCAACCTATTTTCCATCCTTAGTCAAGCAAAGATGACCACTAGTAGGCATGGGCGTATTCATATCTTTGCATTCTTGCATGTTGAACTTCTTGAATAAGTCCTTGGTATACTTTTTTTGGGAAACAAAGGTACCCTCCTTAGTTTGCTTGATTTGCATCCCAACAAAGAACTTGAGTTCACTCATCATAGACATCTCAAACTTCTCTGACATTAGCTTTCCAAACTTTTCACTAAAATGAGGGTTAGTTGAACCAAGTATGATATCATCAACATAAATCTGGCACACAAACAATTAACCATTAAACCTTTTAGTAAAAATAGTAGAATCTATCTTTCAAATATCAAAGCCTTTTTCAATAAGGAACTTGGTCAAGCATTTATACCACGCTCTAGGAGCTAGTTTAAGACCATAGAGAGCTTTGTGAAGTTTGTAAACATGGTCAGGTTTCTTAGGATTAACAAAGCCGGGAGGTTGTTTAACATAAACTTCCTCCTTAATTCAACCATTTAGAAAAGCACTTTTAATGTCCATTTGGTACAAGGTAATATCATGGTGATTATCATAGGCAAGTAAGATGCGGATGGACTCAAGTCTAGCAACGGGGGCATATGTCTCACCATAGTCCATACCTTCGACTTGAGTGTAGCCTTGGGCGACGAGACGTGCTTTGTTTCGAACAACTTGTCCATCTTCGTCTTGCTTGTTGCGAAACACCCATTTGGTATCGATGATGTTGTGGTTGTCATCGGGCTTCTCAACCAATGTCCACACTTGGTTCCTCTCAAAGTTGTGTAGCTCTTCATGCATGGCATTTATCCAATCCGGATCTTCCAATGCTTATTCAACCTTCATAGGTTGAGTGCTAGAGATTAATGAATAATTTTCACAAAAAATTGCCAAATGAATTTTAGAGCGAGTGATTCTCCCAGTTTGGATATCATTGAAGATTTGTTCGACGGGATGGTCTCTTGAGACTCTTGCTCGAATGCTCGAACTCGTGAGAGATTTTGTTTGGGTCGGGGTGGAACATCTTCTTCATCATCTTGTTCTTATTCTTGGACTTCTTTGTTGTTGACGTTATCATTCTCTTGTCAAGGTGGAGAAGGAGGTTGACGAGGTTCATCTTGGTGTACTTCCTCGTTTTCTTCACCTTGGTTTGTCCCACTTGTGGATGCCTCTGTGTCAACTCTTGGTTCACCTTGTCGTGAGGTAGAAGCTTCCACTTGGAGGGACGAGGTACTCTCCTTCACCTCCATTGGACGAATCTTGCCAATAGACAAGTCTTAGATTGCTTCCGAAGGGTATTTATCTCCTACATCAATTGTCAATTGCTCTACTTGCGAGCCGTTAGATTCATCAAACTTCACATCTACCGTCTCTTCAACCTTTCGGGTGAAATTGTTGTAGACACGGTAAGTGTGAGAGTTTGAGCCATAACATAGTAGGAAACCCTCATGAGATTTAGGAGCAAATTTAGAACGATGATGCTTATCAAGAATGTAACACTTTGAGCTGAATACTCGAAAGTATCCAACTTGGGGTTTGTTACCGGTGAGAAGCTCATATGCCGTCTTGCCGAGTAGCTTGTGAAGATATAAACGATTTGTTTCATGATAAGCTGTCTCAACCACTTCCGCCCAAAAGTGTTTTGGCGTCTTGTTCTCATCAAGCATCGTTCTCGCCATCTCAATAAGAGTCTGGTTCTTTCTCTTAGCAACTCCATTTTGTTGAGGCATGTACGTAGTCGAGAACTCATGTGAAATCCCTCCTTTGTCAAGAAAGCTATCCACATTTGTGCTCTTGAACTTCGTTCCGTTGTTGCCACGAACCTTCTTGATCTTCTCTTCAAATTGATTTTGGGCCTTCCTAGCGAAGTTCTTGAAGATCTTTTGGACTTGCGATTTATCATCAAGAAAGAACACCCACGTAAATCTTGAAAAATCATCGACTATGACTAGACCAAATGAGTTTCCACCAAGAATTTTATAGGCATTGGGACCAAAGAGATCCATATGAAGTAGCTCGAGCGGTCTTCTCGTGGTCATGATGTTCTTCATGGGGTGGCTTCCTCCAACTTGTTTTCCTGCTTGACAAGCACTGCCCAATCTATCGTTGTCAAATATAACATCTTTCACTCCAAGGATATGATCACCTTTAATAAGCTTATCATGGTTTCGCATGCCCACATGACCTAACCTTCTATGCCAGAACCAACCTTTAGAAGATTTAGAAATTAAGCAAGTTCTAGGTTGAGCCTTTTTAGTGAAATCAACAATGTATAGATCACCTCTACGTATACCGGTAAAGACCATTTTATGATTATCTCTATGAAACACTTGGCAATCTACTTCAGTGAATAGGACATTGAAACCAAAGTCAGCAAGTCTAGATACGGAAAGTAAATTATAGCCAAGATATTCAACGAGCATAACATTTTGTATGGAGCTATCATGTGATATGACCACCTTACCAAGGCCAATCACCTTACCCTTTGAGTTATCACCAAAGGTGACATACTTTTGAGGGCATCATTTTTAGCAAGCTCACGAAACATATCCTTGTCTCCGGTCATGTGATCGGTACATCCACTATCAAGAACCCATTCCTTTCCTCTAGCCATGTAGCCGCGAAGATTAGCCATAAGACCAAAATGTCGCATAGACTCATCGAGACCAAATTCACTATCAGATTCCTCATCATAGTATCCATATTCAACATTGTCTTGTGATTGATCAATTCCTAGAGAGATGGATTCATTACATAAGTGATCATCACAATGTTCATCTTTATGAATTCTAATGACTTCGGAGATGATACTACTAATGATTCCAATATCTCCTTTGGCACACATGAGGTTACTAAGCTCAAATAAACAATCAGTAAACTTAGGATCATTGGAATTTATCTTACTCAAGGCAATGGACTTATGAAGAAACTCATCTAAGTATTGCAAGGAATAGTTTGGAAATCGTTCCTCAAGAAATCTCCATATGGTGTAGGCACAATCAAGAGCAGGAAAGCAACTAAACAAATTTCTAGGCAAACCTCTAGTAATAAGATTGAAAGTTCTAAGGTTGTGAATCATGTTAATAGACCCATTAAGGGTAGGATGCCAAGGGTCAACAAGGGGTGCACAAGGGCTAGTAATGTACTTGTTCAAGTGATATTCATTGAAAATCTCAAGCATCTCATTTTTCACCCATGAAAGAACTCTCCATCAAGTATAGGCACTCTATGCCTAAGACTCCCCGACGTAGACTCATCCTTCTTCCTCCAATGGTGATTAAACCAAAGAAATGGAGACCAATGCTCTTATACCAATTGTAGGATCAAGAAGAGGTGTCTAGAGGGGGTGATTAGAACCTCAACAAAGAAAAGTAGCAATTTTTAATTTCTTTAAGTTAAGGTGGAGTTTTAGCACATGTTTAAACATGCACAATACGTTTCAAGCAAGCATGGCAAGAGTATATGAGCAGCGGAAAATAAAACATGCATGTTGCAAGAAAGTAAAGGGATGGTATTGGAGTGTGCAAATGCAATTGGAGACACATAAATTTTTGGCATGGTTCCGATAGGTGGTGCTATCGTATATCCACGTTGATGGAAACTTCAACCCACGAAGGGTAATGGTTGCGCGAGTCCACAGAGGGCTCCACCCTCGAAGGGTCCATGAAGAAGCAACCTTGTCTATCGCACCACGGCCATCGCCCATGAAGGACTTGCCTCACTTGGGTAGATATTCGCGAAGTAGGCGATCTCCTTGACCTTACAAACTCCTTGGTTCAACTCCACAATCTTGACGGAGGCTCCCAAGTGACACCTAACCAATCTAGGAGACACCACTCTCCAAAAGGTAATAGATGGTGTGTTGATGATGAACTCCTTGCTCTTGTGATTCAAATGATAGTCTCCCCAACACTCGACTCTCTCACAGATTTGGATTTGGTGGAAAGATTATTTGAGTGGAAAGAAACTTGGGGAAGGCTAGAGATCAAGATTCTAGTGGTTGGATTGGAATATCTTGGTCTCAACACATGAGTAGGTGGTTCTCTCTCAGAAAATGAATGGTGGAAGTGTAGGCATGTTCTGATGGCTCTCTCCATGAATGGAGGATGGGTGGAGAGGTTGATATGTCCATTTTGCATCATGCTTTTATATCGATATTTATTGCATTATGGGCTATCATTACACATTATGTCACAATACTTATGCCTATTCTCTCTTATTTTACAAGGTTTACACGAAGAGGGAGAATGCCGGTAGCTGGAATTCTAGGCTGGAAAAGGAGCAAATATTAGAGACCAATTTTGCACAACTCCAAAAGTCCTGAAACTCCACGGAAGTCGGTTTTGGAATATATAAAAAATATTGGGCGAAGAAAGAACCAGAGGGGGGCCACCCACCATCCATGAGGGTGGGGGGTGCGCCCTACCCCCTAGGCGCGTCCCCTGTCTCGTGGGCCCCCTAGCAGGCCTCCGGTGCCCATCTTTGGCTATATGAAGTCTTTTGCCCTGGAAAAAAATCATAAGCAAGCTTTCTGGACGAAACACCGCCGCCATGAGGCGGAACCTTGGCAGAACAAATCTAGGGCTCCGGCGGAGCTGTTCTGCCGGGGAAGCATCCCTCTCAGAGTGGGAAATCATCACCATCATCATCACCACCGATCCTCTCATCGGGAGGGGGTCAATATGCATCAACATCTTCACCAGCACCATCTCATCTCAAACCCTAGTTCATCTCTTGTATCCAATCTTTGTCTCAAAACCTCAGATTGGTACCTGTGGGTTGCTAGTAGTGTTGGTTACTCCTTGTAGTTGATGCTAGTTGGTTTATTTGGTGGAAGATCATATGTTCTGATCCTTTATGCATATTAATACCCCTCTGATTATGAACATGAATATGATTTGTGAGTAGTTACGTTTGTTCCTGAGGACATGGGAGAAGTCTTGCTATAAGTAGTCATGTGAATTTGGTATTCGTTCGATATTTTGATGAGATGTATGTTGTCTCTCCTCTAGTGGTGTCATGTGAATGTCGACTACATGACACTTCACCATTGTTTGGGCCAAGGGGAAGGCATTGGGAAGTAATAAGTAGATGATGGGTTGCTAGAGTGACAGAAGCTTAAACCCTAGTTTATGCATTGCTTCGTAAGGGGCTGATTTGGATCCATATGTTTCATGCTATGGTTAGGTTTACCTTAATACTTTTTTGTAGTTGCATATGCTTGCAAGAGGGGTTAATCATAATTGGGATGCTTGTACAAGTAAGGGCAGTACCCAAGCACCGGTCCACCCACATATCAAATTATCAAAGTACTGAACGCGAATCATATGAGCGTGATGAAAACTAGCTTGACGATAATTCCCATGTGTCCTCAGGAGCGTTTTCCTTTACATAAGAGTTTTCCTAGGCTTGTCCTCTGCTACAAAAAGGATTGGGCCACCTTGCTGCACCTTGCTTACTTTTATTACTTGTTACCCGTTACAAATTACCTTATCACAAAACTATCTGTTCTCGATAATTTCAGTGCTTGCAGAGAATACCTTACTGAGAACCGCTGGTCATTTCCTTCTGCTCTTCACTGGGTTCGACACTCTTACTTATCGAAAGGACTATGGTAGATCCCCTATACTTGTGGGCAATCAAGACTCTTTTCTGGCACTGTCGCCGGGGAGTGAAGTGCCTTTGGTAGGTGGAATTTGGTAAGGAAAAATTTATATATTGTGCTGAAATTTACTGTCACTTGTTACTATGGAAAGTAATCCTTTGAGGGGCTTGTTCTGGGTATATTCACCCCGACCAGTAGAGCAAAGAGTTGCTCCTCGACCTACTGAACCTACTGAAAATGTATACTTTGAAATTCCTTCGTGTATGATAGAGAAACTGCTAGCTAATCCTTTTACAGGACATGGAACATTGCATCCAGATTTGCACCTAATCTATGTGGATGAAGTTTGTGGATTATTTAGGCTTGCAGGTACGCCCGCGGATGTTATCAAGAAGAAGGTCTTCCCATTATCTTTGAAGGTAAAGGCATTGACATGGTTTAGGCTATGTGATGATATTGGATAATGGAACTACAACTGATTGAAATTGGAATTTCATCAGAAGTTTTATCCTATGCATCTGGTTCATCGTGATTGTAATTATATATATAATTTTTGGCCTCACGAAGGAGTAAGCATTTCTCAAGCTTGGGGGAGGCTTAAGTCAATGTTATATTCATGCCCCAATCATGAGCTCTCAAGAGAAATTATTATTCAAATTTTTTATGCTCGTCTTTCTCTCAATAATCGTTCATGCTTGATACTTCTTGCACTGGATCTTTTATGATGAAGACTATTGCAAATGGGATTTATTGGAAAGAATTAAACGCAACTCTGAAGATTGCGAACTCGAGAAGGTAAGGAGTCAGGTATAACACCTAAGTTTGACCGTGTTAAATCTTTTATGGATACCGATGCTTTCCGTGAATTTAGCACTAAATATGGACTTAACTCTGAGATAGTAGCTTCTTTTTTGTGAATCATTTGCTACTCATGTTGATCTCCCTAAATAGAAGTGGCTTAAATATCATCCTCCCATTGAAGTAAAAGTAGTTGAACCTATTAAAGTTGAAGAAAAGACTATCACTTATAATGTTGATCCTATTGTTCCTACCACTTATATTGAGAAACCACCTTTCCCTACTAGAATAAAGGATCATGCTAAAGCTTCAGCTGTGGTTCGTAAGAGTAATACTAGAACACCTACACCCTCTGAGCAAATTAAAGTTGAACCTAGTATTGCTATGGTTAAGGATCTCTTGGTCGATAATATTGATGGGCATGTTATTTACTTTTGTGACGAAGCTGCTAGAATTGCTAGACCCGATACTAAAAATAAACATAGACCTGTTGTAGGCATGCCTATTTTTTCTGGTAAAATAGGAGATCATTACTATCATGGCTTATGTGATATGGGTGCTAGTGCGAGTGCAATACCTCATTCTTTATATGAAGAAATTATGCATGATATTGCACCTGCTGAGATAGAAGGTATTGATGTTACAATTAAGCTTGCGAATAGAGATACTGTTTCACAGATTGGGATTGTTAGAGATGTTGAAGTCTTGTGTGGGAAAGTTAAATATCCTGCTGATTTTCTTGTTCTTAGTTCCCCACAAGATGAATTTTGTCCCATTATATTTGGTAGACCATTCTTGAATACTGTTAATGCTAAGATAGACTGCAAAAAGGATATTGTTTCTATTTGTTTAGGGGATATGTCTCATGATTTTAATTTTGCTAAATTTCGTAGACAACCCCATGATAAAGAATTGCCTAGTAAAGATGAAATTATTGGTCTTGCTTCTATTGCCGTGCCTCCTAATGATCCTTTAGAACAATATTTGCTATACCATGAAAATGATATGTTTATGAACGAAAGAAGGGAAATAGATGAAGTATTCTTTAAATAGGGACCTATTTTGAAACACAACTTGCCTATTGAAATTCTAGGGGATCCTCCTCTACTCAAGGGTGATCCCGTGTTTGAGCTTAAACCATTGTCTGATACTCTTAAATATGCTTATCTTGATGAAAAGAAGATATATCTTGTTATTATTAGTGCTAACCTTTCAGAGAAGAAGAAGAGAAACTATTGAAAACTCTGAAGAAGCACCATGCTACTATTGGATATACTCTTGATGATCTTAAGGGCATTAGTCCCACTCTATGCCAGCACAAAATAAAATTGGAGAAAGATGCTAAACCGGTTGTTGATCACCAACGATGGTTAAATCCTAAGATGAAAGAAGTGGGAAGAAAAGAAATACTAAAGCTTCTGGAGGCAGGTATAATTTATCCCACTGCTGATAGTCAGTGGGTAAGTTCTATCCATTGTGAACCTAAGAAGGGAGGTATTACTGTTGTTCCTAATGATAAGGATGAATTGATCCCACAAAGAATTGTTACAGGTTATAGAATGGTAATTGACTTTCGCAAATTAAATAAAGCTACTAAAAAGGATCATTACCCTTTACCTTTTATTGATCAAATGCTAGAAATATTATCCAAACATACACATTTTTGCTTTCTAGAAGGTTATTCTGGTTTCTCTCAAATACCTGTGTCAAAAGAGGATCAAGAAAAGAGCACCTTGACATGCCCTTTTGGTACCTTTGCTTATAGATGTATGCCTTTTGGTTTATGTAATGTACCTGCTACCTTTCAAAGATGTATGACTGCTATATTCTCTGACTTTTGTGAAAAGATTGTTGAGGTATTCATGGATGATTTTTCTGTATATGGAACTTCTTTTGATGATTGCCTAAGCAACCTTGATCGAGTTTTGCAGAGATGTGAAGAAACTAATCTTGTCTTGCATTGGGAGAAGTGTCACTTTATGGTTAATGAAGGCATTGTCTTGGATCATAAAGTTTCCGAAAGAGGTATTGAAGTTGATAAAGCTAAAGTTGATGCTATTGAAAAGATGCCATGTCCTAAGGACATTAAAGGTATAAGAAGTTTCCTTGGTCATGCTGGTTTTTATAGGAGGTTCATTAAAGACTTCTCAAAAATTTCCAGGCGTCTGACTAATCTCTTACAAAAAGATGTTCCTTTTGTCTTTGATGATGATTGTGTAGAAGCATTTGAAATACTTAAGAAAGCCTTGATTTCTGCACCTATTGTTCAGCCTCCTGATTATGCTGTAGGAGCTGTTCTAGGACAAAGAGTTGATAAGAAATTAAATGTTATCCAATATGCTAGTAAAACTCTAGACAATGCCCAAAGAAATTATGCTACTACTGAAAAAGAATTCTTAGCAGTTGTGTTTGCTTGTGATAAGTTCAGACCTTATATTGTTGGTTCTAAAGTAACTGTTCACACTGATCATGCTGCTATTTAATATCTTATGGAAAAGAAAGATGCTAAACCTAGACTTATTCGATGGGTTGTCCTACTACAAGAATTTCATTTGCATATTATTGATAGAAAAGGAGATGAGAACCCCGTTGTAGACAACTTGTCTAGGTTAGAGAATGTTTTTGATGACCCACTACCTATTGATGATAGCTTTCCTGATGAACAATTAGCTGTCATAAATGCTTCTCGTACTGCTCCTTGGTATGCTGATTATGCTAATTACATTGTTGCTAAATTTATACCACCTAGTTTCACATACCAGCAAAAGAAAAAGTTTTTCTATGATTTAAGACATTACTTCTGGGATGACCCACACCTTTATAAAGAAGGAGTAGATGGTGTTATTAGATGTTGTGTACCTGAGCATGAACAGGAATAGATCCTACGCAAGTGTCACTCTAAGGCTTATGGAGGACACCATGCTGGAGATAGAACTGCACATAAGGTATTGCAATCCGGTTTCTATTGGCCTACTCTCTTCAAGGATGCCCGTAAGTTTGTCTTGTCTTGTGATGAATGTCAAAGAATTGGTAATATTAGTAGACGTTAAGAAATGCCTATGAATTATTCACTTGTTATTGAACCATTTGATGTTTGGGGCTTTGATTATATGGGACCGTTTCCTTCCTCTAATGGGTATACACATATTTTACTTGTTGTTGATTACGTTACTAAGTGGGTAGAAGCTATTCCAACTAGTAGTGCTGATCATAACACCTCTATTAAGATGCTTAAAGAAGTTATTTTTCTGAGGTTTGGAGTCCCTAGATACTTAATGACTGATGGTGGTTCACATTTTATTCATGGTGCTTTTCGTAAGATGCTTGCTAAGTATGATGTTAATCATAGAATTGCATCCCCATATCATCCACGGTCTAGTAGTCAAGTAGAACTGAGCAATAGAGAGCTTAAATTAATTTTGCAAAAGACTGTTAATAGATCTAGAAAGAATTGGTCAAAGAAACTTGATGATGCATTATGGGCCTATACAACTGCATATAAAAATCCTATGGGTATGTCTCCATATAAAATTGTTTATGGAAAAGCATGTCATTTACCTCTCGAACTAGAACACAAGGCATATTGGGCCATTAAAGATCTCAATTATGATTTTAAACTTGCCAGTGAGAAGAGGCTATTTGACATTAGCTCACTTGATGAGTGGAGAACCCAGGCCTATGAAAATGCCAACCTGTTGAAAGAAAAAGTTAAAAGATGGCATGACAAAAGGATACAAAAATGTGAGTTTAATGTAGGTGATTATGTATTGTTATACAACTCTTGTTTAAGATTTTTTGCAGGAAAACTCCTCTCTAAATGGGAAGGTCCTTATGTTATCGAGGAGGTCTATCGTTCCGGTGCCATAAAAATCAACAACTTCGAAGGCACAAATCCGAGGGTGGTGAACGGTCAAAGAATCAAACATTCTATCTCAGGTAATCCTATAAATGTTGAAAATAATTTTATTGAAACCGTAATCCCGGAGGAGTATATAAGGGACACCTTCGAGAACGTTTCAGCCTTCGAAAAGGAAGAGGTATGTGGTACGGTAAGTAAGCCGACTCCAAAACAGTTCTAATAGCAATTTTACTCCGTTTTGGAATATTTAAGAAAATAGGAAAATGAGAAGCAGTCCGGAAAGGACACGAGGCATCCACGAGGGTGGAGGGCGCGCCTCTGCCTCATGGGCACCTCGTGTGTCCTCCGGACTCCATTTTCTTGCGCGATACTTCTTTTGGTTGGTAAAAATTCATTATATAATCTCCCGAAGGTTTAGACCACCATACCACGCAAATATCCTCTATTTTTGTTTTGAGATGTTTCTGCAGCAGATTTAGAGCAGGATGTCATCTCAAGACTCCGACGAAGAGAGCTATGTCTCACATCTCATTGTTGACCCAAAGACCTATGGGGACCTATCTCCCTGTGGTCAAACTACGGATGATGAGGAGGATGCTCATTTGAGGAGGATCAATGATTCAAGTTCAGAGGAGGAGGATGTTCCTCTACCTCAACCTGGGGATATGCATGTGATGTTCAAGAAGTCTAGTCTCCCTAAGAGGGCTAAACTATCTAACAACCGATCTATTCCTTCTCATTTTTGGGCAAAAAAGCAAAGGAGATTTATGTGACAAGATGTTGAAGCTGGAATCGGAGGTCTATGATTTAAAGGAGGAGATCCCTCTTCTCAATTACAATATGAAAAAGCTGAAGGCACAATTGTCATCATCATCACCATCTCCTTCACCTCCGAAGAAAGAGACATAAATACATGGGTATGGGCACTCCCCTTGGCAACTGCCAAGCTTGGGGGAGTGCCTCGGTATCGTATCACCGTCACACTTTTATCTTTACCATTTTTCTTAGTTTGATCCTTTTGATAATATCTTGACCCAATAGAATAAAGTTTAGTATGATCTAGTTTTGAGTTTTCTTTATGATCCTTCTATGTAATCAAGTCTGTGAGCTATATATAATAAAGATTAGTTTTGAGTCAACGGCTTGGTTATCTTGCTATGATCTTGAGAAAAAAGAGAAATAATAAAAAGAAATAAAGAGATCATATTGATCTTATGGAGAGTAATGACTTCACATATAAAGAGTATGATGAATAAAAGTTGTTGGGAGTTGACAAACATAGTTTTGGTCATCGTTGCAATTAATAGGAGGTAATAAAGAAAGAGAGGTCTTCACATATAAATATACTATCTTGGACATCTTTTATGATTGTGAGCACTCATTAAAATATGACATGCTAAAAATTTGATGTTGGACATGGAAGACAATGTAATGGGTTATGTTTTCTTACATCCGAAATAAATTATATTGTCATGGATCATCTAACATGTTGAGCTTGCCTTTCCCTCTCATGCTAGCCAAATTCCTTGCACCAAGTAGAGATACTACTTGTGCTTCCAAATATCCTTAAACCCAGTTTTGCCATGAGAGTCCAACATATCTACCTATGGATTGAGTAAGATCCTTCAAGTAAGTTGTCATTGTTGAAAGCAATACAAATTGCTCTCTAAATATGTATGATTTATTAGTGTGGAGAAAATAAGCTTTATATGATCTTGTGATGTGGAAGAAATAAAAGCGACAGACTGCATAATAAAGCTCCATATCACCAGTCGCAATATAAAGTGACGTTCTTTTTCATTAAGATTTCGTGCATCCAACTAAAAACATATGACAACCTCTGCTTCCCTCTGCAAAGGACCTATCTTTTATTCTTGTCGTATACTTCATACAAGAGTCATGGTGATCTTCACCTTTCCTTTTTACATTTTATCCTTTGGCAAGAACTGTGTGTTGGAAAGATCCTAATATATATAGCTAATCGGATGTGAGTTTTCATGAGCTATTATTATTGACATTACCCTTGAGGTAAAAGGTTGGGAGGCAAAACTATAAGCCCCTATATTTCTCTGTGTCCGATGAAAGCTTCATACTCATAAGTATTGCGTGAGTGTTAGCAACTGTGAAAGACTAAATGATAGTTGAGTATGTGGACTTGCTGAAAAGCTCTTATATTGACTCTTTCCGATGTTATGATAAATTGCAATTGCTTCAATGACTGAGATTATGGTTTGTTAATTTTCAATGAAGTTTCTGATTCATACTTACATTGTGAATAGATTGTTACTTTAGCATAAGAAATCATATGACAATATATATATATATATATATGTGTGTGTGTGTTGCTGTTCTAAGAATGATCATGATGCCCTCATGTTCGTATTTTATTTTATTGACACCTCCATGACTACAAAAAAATGACACATCCGTGACATTTTGGGCCGAACAAAAAAAATTCTGTCATACTTATGACACTTCTATGACGATAATTGTGACAAAACCCGGTATCATGATAGATGTGGTGGGCTCGTACTTCTATGACAAAAACTCATGACAGAAAATGGGTGTTTCGTCCTGGGTGGGCCAGAGACGCAGCTGCATGACATTCTTTGGGCCGTCCATGACGGAAAAAACCATGGTAGAAGCGAGGGCGAGGAAAATATCGGGGTGTTCCCGGTTACGGTGGGTGGTCGGGGCCGAGCGATGCATGGAGGTTTGCGCATTTCTCTCGTACACGCACGAGCGTGGGTGCAAGGCGTTGGGATCTAATTGAACCCGAGCGAGGCGTTCGCCTACTGAACCCGAGCAATTGCACTGTAGGCTACGCATTACTGAACCCGAGCGATCGATCGATGGCTGATAACTAAACCCGATCGAGCAATTCCTTCGCTACTGCTACTAACTGAAGCCGGTCGATGCTGCCTCTGGATGAACAGTGAGCGTTGCTGGAGGGGGGGGGGTTGGATGAACAGTTCCCTGTGGGGGTGGATGAACAGGACCCCATGGTGTTGCCTCTGGATGAACAGGACCCCGATCGATCGAGCCGGTTGGGGCTGGATGAATAGGACCCCTTGGAGGGCTGGATGAACAGGACCACGTCGTGGAGGGATGGATGAACAGTAGATGATGGAGGGCTGGATGAACAGTAGCCCATGGAGGGGTGGTTGAACAGGAGCCTGTGGAGAGGGCTGGTTGAATAGTAGCTAATGGAGTAGCGTGCGGAGGAGGCTAGATGAACAGGAGCCCGTGGATGAACAGTCACAGGTGGAGGCTGGAGGAGGTCGATGGTGGATGAACAGTAGCCCGTGGAGGCTGGGGGGTGACGGTCGAGATGAACAATATCCTGTGGAGTCCCGTTTTGCGTACGCCACACCCCTCCCGATGAACAAGACCCCCGTTTCGACCGTAGCGCTCCAACACAAGTCCGTTTCCTCTGTTTTGTGGTACGCCACACCCCTCCCGATGAACAGGACCCCGTTTCAACCGTAGGAGGTCCGTTTCCTCCGTTTTGTGGTAGGTCAGACCCCTCCTGATAAACAGGATCCTGTTTCGACCATGGCCGGTCGAACACAAGGTCGTTTCCTCCGTTCTGCGGTACGCCAGGCCTCGTTTCCATCGGTTGTTCCATCCAAGATGGTTGGCTCCCACGCGTTCCATTGCCTCCCGATGAACACGACGTATTCTGTTGCCTCCCCATGAACACGACGACGATGCTGTTTTTTTGCGGGGGAGGAAGACGCGGTTTCTCCGTTCTGACCCATCCATGTACACGAGCCCTGGCCGTACGTATGCGCGAGTAGGCGTTCGAGACCTCGCCCGTATGTACGCACATGGCCGTATTTTCTTTCTTGCACACTGGCCGCTGTACGTATGTGTCTCTACTACGACACGTGCGCGCTCTACATCGACCAATATGTACATACACATTCGTGACCAGAATGACAACGCTACATACGCTTCGACCAGGTGGGTCCCGACTGTCAGGCACTTCCTTGCGTGCGAAGATATAGCTGGTGGGTCCCAGCAGTTAGGGGGCGAATCGTTTTTTTTCGGATGCACTTCCTTGCGTGCGAAGATGTAGCTGGTGGGTCCCAGCAGTCAGGGGGGAAACGTTTTTTATGAAATACGGTGTCTCGTCCGGTGGGTCCCTGCTGTCAGGTGCAGAAATAATTATTTTGCGCGTAATAAGGAGGCACTTCCTTGCAGCTCCCGTGGACCCAGCTGTCAGCCTCTCCATGTATAGTACTCATCCGATGAAAGTAGGTCGTTAACCACATTGACCACACTGCGCAGAGAGCACCAAGGTGGTGGACGACGGCGAGGCCTAGGAAGGGGACGACGCGGAGCCAGGGAAGACACGGCAGTGGATGCCCACGCGGAGAGGAGTACGAGGGTTCACTGGTTTGGTTGCGGTGTGAGGCTGCCGTCACCGCAGAATAACAGGCAGTGTGGTGAGTAGAGGGATGGCCTGGCTAGCAGTGGGAGTAGTAGGGAGCGGTGAGGCCTCCACGGCATCACAGCCAGCCACGGGAGGCAGGAGCACGCGACACGACCGGCGCTGGTTTGGGCGGCTAGAGCAAGAAGACCAGAGGTTGAAGAAGCACTACGGCCATTGGATGGACATCATACGATCACTGGAGCTAGAATCGTTCATATATTGACTAAGTTCACAAAGCCCTCCGTCCCCGTCAACTTAGTAGGCCCACAAGTCAGCCTCCCACTGTGGTGGGTCCCAGCTGGCAGGGGGTATTCATTTTTTGTGCGCAATGAGGCACTTCCTTGCGTGCGAAGATATAGTTTGTGGGTCCGACCTATCAGCGGAGGGAACATTTTTTCGTGAAATACACAGGCCCTTCCGGCGGGTCCCAGATGTCAGGTGGAGGAATCATTATTTTGCGCGTAATAAGGAGGTATTTCCTTGTGTGCGGTCGTGGACCCAGATGTCAGCCTCTCCACGTACAGTCCACTTCTGATGGATGTCATTCATTGACCACGTTGACCATGCCGCGCTGAGAGCACCAAGGCAGTGGAGGACGGCGAGGCCTACGAAGGAAACAACACGGAGCCGGGGAAGACACGGCAGTGGCTGCCCACGCGGTGGAGAGTACGAGGGTTGACTGGTTTGGCTGCCGTCGCCGGAAAATAACAGGAGGTGTGGGTGAGTAGAGGGATAGATAGGCCAGGGATGCGAGTATATGATGGGGCCGTGGGGCCTGCCCGGCAGCACAACCGTCCACGGGAGGCGGGAGCAGGCGGTTCCAACGGCGCTGGTTTGGGCGGCTGGGGCAGGAAGATCAGAGACCGAAGAAGCATGATTGACGTTAGATTGACATCTAATGGTCTGATGCTGGTAGAGTCGATTGTTGAATAAGTTTCTTTTTTGAGAAACCTTGTGTACGCATGAACTTAGTAGGCCTACAAGTCAGCCTCCAAATATGTGGCAGACAACATAGAGCCCATTTGCTATTTTTTAATAATTTGCAGCCCATTTGCTAATTCTTAAGTAATTTATTACAACCCATTTTCTGCCCAGGACCACGGTCAAAAAGTTCGACCTTATTTTGCATATTTCGGTGGAGTCCAAACTTTTGTAATCCCGAAATGATAAACATTTTTTAAGAACTTATTGATTTGCCAAAAAATCGTTTTGTTTTTGTAAGCAAATAAGACGTGGGACAATTGAGTTGGTTTAAGGGAAAACCAGTGGTAAAAAAATCAGCGCTGGGAGGGAAAAACAACAAAAATAAGGATGTAAATATGAAAAGGGAATTTTTTGTATTTTCAATATAATGATACGTGTATACGAACTAGTAAAACTATAGGTAGAGATTAGAAAACGGATGTAGGACATGCGTTTCAAGAGGAAAATAGAACTGGGCTGTGTGTTTGATTCAGTAAAAAAACTGCCCGCGGATGTTGTAAGACAAAATATAACTAACGCTGGTGGGCCAGAGGCCAGTAGATACCTCTGTATCTTTGTGCCCCGTTATCGTCATGGGCTGGGCCTGTTAAAAACAAAACCAAGCCTGGGCAGTCTACAGCCCAGTTGAAACTTGCTCGACCTGAAAAAACAATATACATGCTCAATAAACGAGAGAATTCTGCAAGTACAGACTGATAACTGGGATGCAGCAGGGATATTGTTTTTCATCGTGATAATAAGTGCATGCACTTGTTTAAAAAAATGGAGAACTGGGAATTTGAATGGCAGGTGCTTATGCTACCCATCAAATAAAAATCAGGTGCCTGAAAATTCGTTTCAAAACAAATGATTCAGCTTTATATCCACGTCGACACTCGGCATGATGGTTGGAAGCAAATGCCAAGTTCATACCAAAAGATCGTTAACAACAATACCAACTTACGGACGACAAGGTAGTACAAGTACCAATTCCAAACTAACTTATATTCTTTTTACTCCCGGCCCTAGTGTTCGTCTGGTAGAAAATCTTGCAGAGGACCAGCTCCCGCTCCTTCTCTTGCTCCAGGTCCCCGAGGTGGTACTGGTGCATCACCTAGTTGGTCCTCTGCTGGTGGAAGTTCTTGTTCGTGTGCAGCACCAGAACCTTTTTGATGCCCGTCTGCCGGCCGTTGACCATCACCGGCAAGGTCTTGCCGGTGTTGTGCCACATCACGTGTATGTCGCACTCTGACTGTGTCTTGCGATGCGTCCACGGCCCCCTTTTGAACGCCCTGGAATTGTGCTAGAAGAAATGCTTTCTTAGGCCACTCAGTGTGATACCTGTTGTATTGTCGAATACAGGTTTTAGTGTATGTAGTTGGCATTTTCATAACATATTTGGCATGTTGCAGTCACTTGTTTCACTTTTTATTAACGGTCAAATTTTAATTGCTTCACCAGGTCTGCGTCTAAAAAGAAAAATAGAGCTATAAACAAAGGAATATGTTTGTGCAAGTAGACGGCCGATCGGTGTCTTACCTGGAAGTTTCTTAGGATGGGTGTAGCATATTGTCGGTGTCAAAACCGGTGGATCTCAGGTAGGGGGTGCCGAACTGTGCGTTTAGGATCAATGGTAACAGGAGACAGGGAACACAATGTTTTACCCAGGTTCGGGCCCTCTCTATGGAGGTAATACCCTACATCCTGCTTGATTGATCTTGATGAATATGAGTATTACAAGAGTTGATCTACCACGAGATCGTAATGACTAAACCCGAAAAGTCTAGTCTGGCTATGATAATGATTGTCCCCCTCCGGACTAAGTCCTTCAGTTTATATATACACCGGGGGGATCTAGGGTTACATAAGGTCGGTTACAAAGAAAGGAATCTACTTATTTCATCTCCAAGCTTGCCTTCCACTCCAAGGAGAGTCCCGTCCGGACACGAGTGCAGTCTTCGGTCTTTGTATCTTCACAGCCCATCAGTCTGGCCCATGGTGAACAGGGCGGACGCCCGAGGACCGCTTAGTACAGGACTCCCTCAGTAGCCCCCGAACCAGTCTTCAATGACGAGCTGTTCGGCGCATAGATTGTCTTCGACAATGCAAGGCGGGTTCCTCCACTAGTGACTTCCAAGTAGTGTGTTCGGCCTTCCATTTAATGTTGTACCCCTCGTCTTCTGCGCATCGACAACTTCAGCGTCCATGTGTCGAGCGAATGCGAGAGGTCAAGGTATTTTTGCACATACCACCCTAATCGTACCAGAAAGGTGCCTATTTAAATAGAATAGATCTTAGATCCCCTCCAAATCTTACAGAAGAAACCCTCAGAGCTTGTGGAGCAGAACCACCCCAACATGGCTAGCGCTCCCATCTCTTCCTCTCGTACCCACAACTCCGAAAAGGGGGA